>NW_009705498.1:13382-30480 GCF_000703405.1 Apaloderma vittatum | reverse complement strand
CTGCTGCCCAAAGCAAATGCCATTCCTGAGGTATGCCTCATGCCCGCTTTGCAGACGGGCAAAGAGAGGCCGGTAAGAGCTTTGGCCAGGAGTTGAAGCCGGTCGCCGGCGCTGGGAGAGAAGCCAGGAAGGCTCCGGGGCCAGGGAGCGGCACCGGGGAGCACACGGTCACCCCCGGGAGCAGGGCAGAGAGGATTCCGCACGCTGCTGTCAGACGCTGTGCCTGGCATCAGCTGCCTCTCCCGGGGTGAAGTAGGTTTCGTGAGGATTAATCAGCACCAGCCCTGTTTCTCCTTGGGAAAGGGCCTCCACCCAGACCTCAAAGATTAACGGGGAGACGGCTCTGGCCGTCAGCTGTGGGGTTTCGTTAAAACATTCCAGCTCAACAAATGCCTCTTGGGTTGAAACGCAACTCACTCCGCTGAATGGGATGACGTGTAGGTAAGTGTTTAAGGGTGATAAGCCTGAATCTTTGCAATAGTACCTGAGCATGAGAGAACACCCAGAGTGTGAAAGTCTGATTAAGGCGGGAGTTTCCTCTGGTGAGTGTTTGGGAGCTGTGTCCAGGATTCGTGTATTACTGCTGCAACATGGCAGAACCACGTTTTAGTCACCAAGTGACACATGGAGACGTGTCTTAACTGTACAAACTTGCCTCATTGCTGCATTTGTACACGCAAAAATCTGGAAAACAGAGCTGATGAGAAGAAAGTACATCCACGTCCCTCTCCTCACTGGATCCACAGAGGTGTAGGTGCAGGATGCGAGGAAAATTTGTAACCAAGTTAAAGGTTAGTTACAGGTCTGGGACTAGACTTAGACCCTTGCCAGCCAGAGACCTTGTCAGCCCTGGGCTGCATGAGGTGGAAGAGACTTTCCAGGGCACAAGTCTGGCAGCTGGAGCCTTAGCCCAGGGTACTGGAGAGCTGAGCAACTTTGGACCAGTCTCTGAAGTTCATAATTCAGTTGTCTGTTTATTTAAAACATGTTGTAAGCACAGCTGCTTTCTGAGGCACGGATGGTAATGATGGGGGGGAATCACGTAAATAAACTGGCTCTGTGCCAGACCAGTGAGTCAGCGTAAAGAGCTGAACTGCATCCTAACAGTTAGAGGATCAAAAAAAAAAAAAAGGCAAAGACTCATTTTCTGTTCCAATTTGGGTATGAGCATTGCGATCGGGAAGATAAGGACAGCTACCACGTCAGCAGGCTCTTGTGGTGCCCAGAGCCCAGGAATGGAGAAGGTGGAGATCTTCAGGGCACAGGGAGGGACGAGCGCGTCAGAGAGAGCTCGCAGGCATCTGCATCATCCTTATTTTTGTTGGCAAAGCAAAGGTCTGGCTTCGGTTGCCAATACAAAGATTTGGAGCTAGAACAGAAATACAGTTTGTTTGTTTTCTAACACAGTCAAAATTCACTGCATCGAGTTTTCTTTTTTAGGGGGTACAAAATAAAAAGACCTAGGTTAAATAAAAAAAAGATATTTCAAAAGTAAAGTTTCGTAAAAAGCACTGCTAAGACATCCAGGATTTTCAAAGGCATCTCCTTCTTCATCCAGTGTTCAATCCAATTTCACACCTGTCTTCAGTCCCTCAAATGCCTCTTTAGCAAGTTCACTATTTGCTGGAAAGATTTCACCCAGGTCTAAGAGCAGGATTTTTGTCTTGTGCTTCTAGAAAACATAAAGTTACCCAGCAGTCAGAACAGATGCTGGCAACCAGTTGATTCTTCTCGATTAACAGAACAGGTAGGAAGCTGCAATGACTGAAGGACGCTGAGCAGAGCCTGTAACTTGGACACACAGAAGGGGCCACCAGCCTTGGGCTGTGTTGGGAGCTGAAAAATATAGAAGTGAGGGGACAGTGAAAAGAAAAAAATCACATCCTTGTTCTGCAGGCGTACAGAGCGTGTGTGCTTGTGATTGCTGCTTCATCGTCTGCTCACGTGGTGACAGCTTGTCAAAACAGAAACTGGCTGAGCGTAGGTGGGCTGTAGCGGGAGGAGCTGTGGCAGCGGCCCGTGCACGAGCTGCTGGAGGTGCTGCCCCATTTTTCTCCTCTCCGATTTACACTTCCATCTCTACAGTTTGAATTCCCTGGCAAAGTTCTCTTTTCATGATCTTTCAAGGTCTCCTGATGTATTTTATTCCAGCTGTTATTAAGAAGCAAGGGTGATGGCAAGCAAGTAGACAATGTCCATACTTAGACCTCCTGTGGACAAGCACAAGCCTCAGCAAAGCAGAGGAGAAACTTACACCCAGGTGTCTCAGCACTGGTGGGCTCTGCTTGTGGGCAACATCTGGCAGCACAGAAAGGGCTGGGAGAAGAAACAAACCATGAGACAAGAAGCAAAGGCTGGTGAACACCAGTTGCTTCAAGCACCAAGGCTTGTCCAGTGTAGGGGGTAAAGCCGGGAGAGCACTGGGAGGGTGAGGGAGATGAGGGTGGGAGAGATGGAGAAGGGGAAACAGTAGAAAATGGACGATCTTGCGGTCTTAACGCTGAAGGCAAGAGGTTTTGAACAGAAATAGTGGGAGGAAATGAATGGGTGAGTCGCAGGGTGGTGGCACAGGGGGAGCGATTCAGCTGCGGGGTGTGGGTTGTCTAGCAGGAAGCAACAAGGGACAAGAAAAGGAAACGATGCTCAAACCAGGGGGTTGCCAGTGGTGAAACCTTGGGTTAGAGAAAGATATGAACAAGAACACTGACATTAGTTATTCTCTGTGAAAACAAACAAACAAACAAACAACACACAAACAAACAACAGATTGAAGGGCTTGGAAAGCACAGGTCATGGGAAGGCTCACAAATGTTTTGTAGAAGGGAATATACAATGACCAGGGGCTGACTGAAAAGGGAAAAACAAAGGAAATCAGTAAGAGAAGAGAGGATGCAGGAGGAACCAAGGGAAGGCTGAAAGGGGCAGCAGAAATGTGGGACTAATGGAGAGATAGAGAGGTCTATCTGGGACATTCATGCCAATTTCAGTAAAAGGCCGTGAGAGGAAAGCGAAGATTAGATGAAGAATAAACCGGGAGACAAAAAGAGAGAGTGTACAGATCTGCTTCCGATGTGGTTCAGAAGCACACAACAGTCCAACAAATTATCCAAGCGTATCCTCGCTGCTACAGAAAGATTAAAATTCAGGATGGCAACGATGGCAGTTTCTACCTTGTAAATATACCAAAGAAGAAAAAAACATTAATTGATCAGCCCCCAGGATTTGTACAGCTCATTCCTTCTCTTCTCCGCAGGCACAAGGGCCAACCCCTCCATGAGCAAAGTGATCAGCACCAGCTCCAGCAGCAGCACCGGCACAAAGCGACGCTGCAGCGTGAACGTCCGAGGACTTTCCCAGAAGGACCACTTGCAGACACAAAAAACGGGAGCAGGCTTAGACAACTAACTTCTCCAAATGCATAAAGAGCTGGGACCGGGTTGACCTATGGGAGATTTCATGCCTTGACAGGAAAGAACTATTGCAGACTGGTGGGCAAAGATCCATATCTTGCAAGGTTACAAGTTAAAATCCCTGTGGTTAGGAGCTGGCTGCCTGCCCAGCACTGAGCATGGAACCGTATTTCCTTTGTTAACAGCGTGCTCCTCCTCGTCCTTCAGCTGAAGGAATGGGCACCTCTTGTCCCACCTCATCGCTGATGCCTCCACCAAGACCTTTCCTTGGAGGCACTTCCAGGGCCCTTGTGTCAGGCAAGCACATCCATAGGGTCATCTGAGTGCTTCGTGTGAAGTCCTACGGAGGCTTGCTTTTGGGGAGAGGCGCAGTGAGGGAAGGAGAGGATTGCTTTGACGGTGGTTCTTCCTCCCAACCCCACAGAGATGCTGCAGCGATGAGTGAGAATCACACTGCAACGGAGCAGACCTGCAGTAAGAGCGGCTCTAATCTCACAATTCATCCCTACATCTTTTCCAATGCCACAAGTCCCTTGCTGTGGCCTCCCTCCTGCTGCAGCAGAGCAAAGCGATGTGTGGGGTAGGTGCCAACTCCAGCAATTCCTGGGGGAAGACCACCCGGACAGCACAGCATTTCCTTCTGCCTATGGTTTGGGGGCTGAAAACTTTTTATGTTATCACAACGTCTTGTTTCTTTCCTCCAATCCTGGGTATGGCAGTTAGTGCCTGTTACTTACCTTCCTCACAGCAGGTTGCAAAGATTAATTAGAAAGATTGTCTCAAGGTGCAAACTTTGCATCTGGCTGGAAATTCTGAAGGTCAGAAGTAAGCTGGTTTAACTCAATATCTTTGTGCCTGCAAGAAGCTTAGAGGGAAAGATGTTTTTAAGGGCTAGGTACAGCTTAGAGTCAAAACATAAAACATGGCACTGTACAAGCTCCCTGGAATAACATATCGGCCACACATGCTCTCTTAGGGAGTTTAAAAGTGGCAGCAACTCACGAGGAGGGAAACCTCAAAAAACAAACCTCCAAAAGGACTTTGAATCAGAGGCAAGACCCTCTGGCTACCGAAAAATGGGCATTTCTGGGCAGCCCTATGCTCAGTGCTGAAGGCTTTTAGGAAAAAAAGATCACATTAGGCAAAGCAAGATGCTCCTAAAACATCTCAGCACCGGACTACAGAAGGATCGTTTAGCTTTTAGATCAGACAATATTTTATTTGCAACCATGTCCACTCTTTTCTCTTGACTGAAATAAGCCGTCACTTCTGATAGCATCCTTGAATTTCTCAGTTTCTGGCCTCGAAGAAATCATCCAGCCCATAATTCACTTTTGGAAGAGTGGTGGTCCTTCACCGATATTTCACAAAGATGACAGAAATTTGGAAAACGACCACCATGCTCCTGCTCTGCAGCCTGGGGACTATAAGAAGAGAGACCAGAGACTTAAACAGAAACCCAGAGCGGAGCCGTGCTAGGGAGTTTGGTACATCAGCGAAATGGGGTCTACACTGTCCTAAGAAACACTTGCAACACTACGCATTTCTCTAATATCTGGTTTCTTTACTCTGTTAAAGTCAATGTATGGAAGTAGTCCAAACCCAGTGATACACCCCTAGATCACAGGAACATAACAGCATTAAGTAAATACAAAAAGCAACGCTGATTTTGAAAGCAGATGTCAATTTTGCAGAGGATTATGGTGGTTGGAGGAAAGGCCAGAGCAGTACCAGAGGAGAAACATGACATTTTCAACCTAGCTATCACATACAGGTTCCATTAAAGGGCCTTCCACCTTCTATTGGACACCTGTTGATTGGCAATTAATTCAGATATCTCCTGTGCACCGCACTTGAAACTCATCAGAGCTTTGTCATTGTCTGTGAGCTTTCTCCTCAGTTTAAGCAAATATTGTGCAATAATCTGATTTACACTAAGTGCAGAGAACATTTAGCCATAAAATCCTCTGTGGCATTCAGGTATTTGACAAGCTGAAGTGTTTAAGGGTGTGCCTGGCATTTCTGTTTAGATATACAACTATTTAACGTATTTTTGAATCCAATCTTGGAGAGAAACTTGGCCTCGGAGCCCTTTGGAACAGAGAAACTGCAAATGGGTTTCCTGAACCATAACCCCAAGCTTGGGCAGGCACTTGCATCACATAACCCTTGAGATGAACCAGAATACATGTCTTGAAGCCTGCTCAGCCCCCTGGGTCTGCTGCCTGAGGAGCTTCATCTTCTGCTTTCCAGATGAGTTTATTCGTGGGGAATTTCTCTTCATCCATTCCCACATCTCTGATGTTTTCACTCAGGTCCTGCTCCTCTCCTGAGAGGACCAGCCCCCCAGAGAGCAGCCCATCGACAGCCAGCATCACCTCCTTGGCTTCAAGCAAGTCCTTACATCAGTGTACCAGAGAGCCGTACCTGGCTGCTCGGACTTCGGAGATGCTCTGAATTCGTTGAGTCTCAACATTCTGTGAATCAAAACTGCGCAAAGGGACTCCAAATGTTGGAGCTGCTGCCCAGAGAGAACCCTGGGCAGCACCTGTGCCTGCCCCGTTGGGAAACTGAGATCCTGACAGTTCATGCATCTTTAATGATGCTGCTCAGCAGAGTACACATTTGATAGCTGAAAGCATAAAAGCTCCACCAGGAGCAGGAGTGTTGGAAGCCTTTGTCCATCTTTCAGGGCCAGATCTAGTTTCTGCAGTTAATGAAAGTCTCCCCATTAGGTTTAGCAGGACTGGACTCAGGGCCTGAGCAGCTACAGGCAAGGAAAGCTACATCTCAGACATAAAGCTGTGAGAATCAGGGGCTATGTTATAGGGATTTAAACATAGATATTCCACCTTTAGGACTTCCTCCTCCACAAGAAGGGCAGCTTTACCGCTCAGATGCCCTGACAGCGATGTTACTGCAGAGGGGCAAGAGACTGTCGCCGCAGCACTCAGATAACCAGCTGTGTTCTTAGCAGTATCAGAGCCCAGCCCGTCACACGTGTCCGGGGTTTCCAAATGAGGATACGATGCTTTTGCTTTTGAAATCCAGAAATGAACGCTTAAATAATCAGCAATTAAGAATAGTGAGAACTAAACACCAACAGACACATTAGGAGGCACCAGAAGCTCAGCCCTTCATCAGAGTTATTTGGCTTTAGAAAACGGTCTCAAGGTTAATGTCTCTAGCCTTAGTTCTCTATTCGGTATTACACAACTCACACAGCACTAAATACCAGGATTTCCCCCCTCCCCAAGGCTGTTGAGACCTGGTTTAATGATCTATCGAGACAACCTAAGAAGAGCGGGAGAACACATACAGAACAAACCCTGCGCGGAGATGGATATAGGAATCTATGGTTCACTCCTGCCACAAACTGGAGGTTTGTTTTGCAGCATCCCAGGCTTTCCTCACTTTTACTGAGCTTTTAGCAAAGCAGATGAATGTTTTCTTCTTTCTTAGTGCATTCAGCAGTCCATCCAAGCACAGCTCTGTACTTGTTGCAGGTCAAAATTTTTCTAATGGCTTTTGTATGTGTTCAAGTTAACTAACTTTGTTAATGTTATAGAAGAGACAAAAGACCATCTTTCTTCTAATGAGCAAACAAAAATCAAGATGACAGCTGTAACAAGAAAAGTGCTGATGACAATGTACACTGAGCTACAGTATTTACAGTGAGAAAGAAATGTTTCCAATCAATATTAATTGGAAGTTTCCTTCTCTGAGACCTCAAGTGCTTGTCGAGTGTCTGGTTCCCAGTTTCACCAGCTTGCTGAATAACAGGAACTATTCTCCTACAGAGTTTGTCTTTCTAAAATGTTTTGACACAAGGGTGAACTTACAGGAAAAATAAATACTAAGAAAAGAAGGAATAAAGAGCAAGAGGATGGCTGTTTCACAGATGAGTTTTGTTCACATGCTCCTCCATTTCCAAAGAAATAAAACTGTTACTTGCTAGTTCCAGTTAGAAGATTTGCTCTCTGATCAGGCCTCAGAGAGCTTGATCTCAGGTTTTTATCAACATCCCAGGTCCTCCCTCCCCTGCAGGGCACTGCTGCTGCTGCCCTCACAGAAACAGAACTTAACCACGCAGTTATTCAGCCTCTAAAAAGGCGACTGTACAGACGAAAGCTCATACCACAAGGCATGAAGTTATCAAACCCGAGCATTTGCCGCTTACATTATGTAAACATCTGCAACATAAACACCTATTTCAGCCTGAAAGCGTTAGAGGTGTTGACTCCTTAGCAAGGACATAAAGAGAGAGCTGCCACACTGCTCGAGTTCCCAGGAAAACAGAAATATGGAAGGGAAGATGGCAGCACAGAAATATGAAAGAACTCCAGGTAGTTACTATAAAGCACAAGAGACACTTCTAAATTTTGATAATTGCTTAGCATTTAACTTCTCTATTTATCTTTTTTCCTTTTTTTTAATTTTTCTTTTTTTAAAATTCCACCCACAGCAGAAGGAATAAAGCCTTGATTTTTGTAACTCCTCTCTGGAACTCTCAGTGCAGAATCCCAGCAGAGATAATGGTGTAGTGACTCAGTGCTGGTTACCAGCGGAACCTGAACTTGGGGCACTAAACACCCTGAAGGAAAGGGGTCAGCTTATGGCAGTACCAGGTTGCCCTCAGCATTCTGCAAGCCTAAACTGCTCTACCCTAAAGCTGCTCATTTTCTAGGGGTTTTTGAGAAGGATCATTATGGAGGAGAAGGAAAGAAGGGAGAATTTGTGATGCTTCATCTGAGTAGTTCTACTTTCTTAAGGAATTACAATATATTTTCATATTCACAGGGGAAATAAAACTCTGCACATCCTCTGTTTCAAGTTCAGCAAGAATTTGGGACTGCTGTCTCCCTGGCTGGAGTGTGGACAAGATATTCCTCAGTTTCCTAAGATGCTTTGGCATCCGTGTTAAGTTATTCCCAAGGGGCACTTCCAGTGGTTGAAGTGGGAGACTTCTGGTCTGCCTTGTGCCTCCAGACAGACCTATGCTTCCAGGTTTGCCACCTTGGGATGAAGGCTCTCAGAAAAACAGCCACTGAAACCTTCAGTGGACTAAACTACTCAGCTCTTCCTCAGAAGACCCTACTCAGCATTTCAGGGCGCTGAATAGCATATAACATAAAATGCTATAGCTAAGCTTCTTTGGTAAGGTCTTAAATTTTCTTGGCAATGGTGCTTTAGAGGTATACAGATGGGGATGCATCAGTGAAGTCACTAAAAATACAGATTTATATCCAGTAAGTCTCACAGCTCTGGTGAGTTTCTCAGTAAAAATTATTTTCTTGGCCATGCCTTAAATCATGCTCTGAGAAATAATAGTGATACCTGGGCTACGGCAGTCTGATGTTAAAATATTGGTACCCTGTATCAAGGAGATATTCCTATCCCTGACCATGAAGCAGAGGGAAAAAAAAGATCTAAATCTGAAACAAAGAAGAAGAAGTATGGCTTCCAAAATAAATCTTCTCACATGGATATCAACAAAAGCCTTATCTCGTTATCAGACAGGTCCCCTAGTAATTCCCAGTCCTGAAATATCAACCCTGCTGCGGCAAGGGGCAAAATTTTACCTTTTGCTGTATCTGTTAAGTTGTAAGTCTTCAGTCAGGTACATTTACATGTATGTGTATATATATATATATGTGTGTGTGTGTGTATTGTTTATATACATGCATATATATATACACACAGAGAGTGTAGCAAGTTTCAGGTTTGATTTTCTTTAAGAAAAAGGTCACAGCTTGCAGTTGTCATGAGCACACATATATGAAGACCCACTTTGGGAGCCAGGCTTTGGCACACCCTGGCTTGGCTACATCGTGCCCCAGTACATGGACAAAGCCCTGGAAGTTGCCTCGCAGAGCCCAGCCTGAAGCTGGGGAGATGTTGCCACTCTCGCCCAGGAGCGTGAGGGCTGCAGCATCCAGGTACGCTACTGCCAATGACAAGGTATACAGAAGGATATAGAAAACACCTATCCTGCTTCTTGTTACTAAATCAAGCAGGCAGCTCTTGTTTGATTCTTAAGACAAGAACTGGAGTTAATGGATTTCTATAAATTCCTTGTTACCAGAATGTTGATGCTTTTGCTCTCTCTACTTGACGTAGGCACGTAACAATGTTGGAAGAGAAAAGCTAGCACGGTTTCCTTTGGCTCTCACACATCTATGGCAAGTGGCACTGTGGCCTCGGGGAGACCTGATTCAGAGATACCAAGAGCTCTTGAAATAACATCAAACAGGCCTGAGACCTGCCCCTGCCTGGAGGGGCGGCAGGATTCGGCACAGAATCCACAGAGATTGCAGGTGAAGACACACCAGAGACGTGTGCCTGGTTGGCCCCAGGCTCGCCCTAGGTCACAGCCTTATCGGTCCTCTCAGCATCTCAGCTGGGTGCTACAGGAAACTTCTGCTTGCTGTGAATTTAAAAATAACTGAAAACACTCCTCTGCAAGGCTCTAAGTGCTCTAGCATTGCACACAACAGAATGGATGTGCAGCACCATTACCCCCTCAAGAACTCAGCCAACACCCTTCCACCTCTTCTCCACTAATGGAATCACGCACTTCCCCTCTTTAAAGTCCAACCAAGTGATGCCGGCCACGATGTGCCAAGAAGGCCATCAGATCAGATTTGTGAGTGTCATCAATAATGTCCATGATCAGACACATCGGTGTAGATCAGCCCAACACCCAGAACACAGGGTACCACTGGCAGCAAAATAACTTGAATATTTCATTTCCGTCCTCTACAGTGTCCTCCCCCTTCACATACGCCATGCAAGGTGACAGTCCCTTCCTTTCAGCAGCGGTGGCCAGTGTGACCACTGCCGGGCTGTGGCTCAGCCGGTCCCCAGCAAAACGGGCATGACCATAACATGCTCTGGTTGCTGGCGCGACTGACTAAACTTGTTCAACCTGAATTCTTAGTGCCCAAGCCTTCCCATAGCCACACCACCAGTAACAGACAAGTCCCCGACCTCCTACCACTGCCTGGCACCAAGCCTGGGAGAAACAGCCGCTGGTTTCATCAGCACGCTCAGCGGCGCTGCCGAAGCTGTTGTAACACAGATGTTAATTCTCTACCGGGCCATCAGGCTGTTGTCCACACTGTGAGAGACATGTCAAACCAAGAGGAGAAAGCAAAGTTATAGCAGCTCACTGTTGTTTTGGTGTTTTTTTCCCTTCCGTTTTATTACCCTTAAGCACCTCAAGAACCCAGCCCGGCCGTGCGCTGCTATGGTGGTGCTGTGGAAGAGATTCTCGGGGTGAAGATCAGTAGCCTCAGGAGCAGGAGAAGCAAAGCATCACACATGATATATGTGACTCCATGATACATATTATTGTCAACTAGCTGAGCATTAGGGAAACAGTTGTTCAGATGCTGGTGATCCCTGGTGAGATGCTTCCCTCCAGTTCTTCTCTTGGGAGTTCTTCTCTGGGACGCTGCTACTGCGACACTGTCTGAGAATCATTATTAAGCCTTCTCTCAATTTAAGAATTACAAGAGTGTGGCTTAGAACTGTCTACAGCTTGTTTTCCCATTGTTTTTTTGTCTGGAAGTATGGCTCTTCTATCTAGAGTGAACCTCCTTCAAGCAGTGCAGGACACTGTGACCAGCGCAGGGTTTCAGCAAGCAGCTCTGCTCAGCAGGAGACAAGAGGACAGAGGCCCAGCAAAAGCACTGTTCAAATCCCATCTGCAGCATCCACCCATCCCATGAATTTAGGCCAATTAGGTACTGGAGCCAGGGGTTTAACAGGAGTCAGAGCATTCCTTGCGAGCACCTGGGGTGGGATGTCACTGGGGTTGCCCCAGAAGAGAAGGAAAAGCAACAAGTGACATAAAGGTCTAGTACCTGTTTCAGATGAGGTTTCCTACCTCTCCAACAGCAGCCAGCAGCAAATGCAAATCAGCAGCTCCAGAATTTCTACAATTACATCCTTGAGAATAAAACTCCTCTGAGATAAAGCTGTGATTCTCAGCTGCACCACCCCGCGTGCTCATTTTCCCCCGCTAAAGCCCATCCCCCTGAGCTCCCCTCCTGCCTACCCACATCACACCCACTGGGTGACCTCACCACCACAACCTCAAACCCACCACATCAACCAAACGCCCAGCACAGGCACAGCTGAGAAGAATCGCTTTTCTTCTGCAAGGATTAGAAATGCTCCAATCCCTTGTGCCGTGTAATTACTGCAGAAATGATACAAAGCGAAGTGGAGGTGGTGAATAGCTCATACTGTCTTATTTAGCGGCGGGTGATTAGTTAAGTTGCAGGGTTGGTTTTATTATTTTCCTTCATCTTTCCCTCTTCTGTGAAAAATTCAATTTGCCTTAAGGCAGCAGTGGGAGCCGATACTGACCTAATCCCTCAGCAGCCCAGCCCCAACCTGCTGCAAATTTCCACCTCTATCAAGAGCACAAACCCGCATTCCTCTCTCTGACAATACAATGGCCCCTGGATCCACTTACCTTCAGGCCCGGCTTAAAACCTGGGCTGCAGAACACATTATATAATCGTGAATCAAAAGTCAAATCCCTGTGAGCCAGCAGGTGAAAATGCTATAATGCATTTTGCTTGTTTGGCAAGCCCTAAAAAGCATCATTAAATATTTTCTATAGTTCTTTTTTTAAAGGCTTACAGATTTTCCTCCTCCTCCCTTCCCTGCTAGGGTCTTAAATCTTTTCTGTTCAGCAAACACTAATTTTCTTTTGTCCTGCTAGTGCTAAAATTGACATCTCTCTCTGTCGCTCTTTCTCCCTACCCACTACACCTAACTGACCATTACTGCTAATAATGTCAGCAGAGATCTGGGAGGGATCCTTAATACTAAAGTACTCCTAGAAATCAGCTCGGGGAGAAATTTCAGGCAGAAATAAGCACTTATTTCTTCTTTCAGCCCTGAAGAAACAGATATCTTGAAGTATGCTCTCCTCCCACTACATTCAGAAGTTTAAGCAAATAATTTGAAGGTCATATTCTAGAGCACAAGTTGTTTCAACACCCTCTCAGTGACGCCCTGCTCAGCCACATCCTCCCCAGGGTAAAACACGAGTGTCGCAGTGGCCTTGTCCTCCAGCGAGGTGGACAAGCTGGTGTCAGCGTGCAGCTACACGGAAGGAAAAAGCACAAACATATTTATTTTGCACAAAACATTTGGGATGGCGGCTAAGAACTCAGAAGCGAACCAGCGACGTGCAGGCAAGGCTACGGCGCACGGCGTCAGAGTACGGGGGGAGCTGTGTAACTGCGCCTGCTGAATTCCCCCCAGAAGATAAATGCTCCCGGCCTCGAGGACTTGATAGCAGAAGCTGTGCTGTGATAAAGGGATGAGGCGTCACTGCTGGCATTGTGAACCCCGGGGGGATTTACGAGGGCGTTGCAGGGAAGGGCAGTGGTGCCAGCCGCATGGGTCGCTTCACCCGTGGGCAGGGTGGCTGGCATGGAACATCTCCCGGGCTCGTACAAGTGCAAACTGTAAAGATGCACCAACATGTCTATCCAGAGCAGCCCCAGTGCAGGAGGCCACACTGGTGGGCTTGACTCTGATGTGCAGGTACTTGGAAGTGAGTGAAAATATCTCTGTGAGCTCAGGCTCCCACATGTTCGGTCCCCATGTGTTCCCTGATCTAGCTGAGAGGCATCCCTGCCCATGACAGGGAGGTTGGATAAAAGGATCTCTAAGGTCCCTTCCAGCCCAGACCATTCTATGATGATGAAATCTGCTGAGACAGTGCCTGTGCAGCAGCTGCGAGCCCCTGCGTTCCACCAAGGGGCCGGGCCATGGCAGCAGGGTCACTTCTACTTCTCTACATGTTTTCTGCTTCCCAAAACAGCAGGTAAATGTAGCTGAGGCAAAAATAGGAGAGAGCAGTGAAAACCAGAGCATGTTGTCTGGAGAGCTCTGAAAACTAAAGGTTTTTCATTCCGTGTTTTCCATGAAATAGTGCTGGGAGGAGGAAAATGGGGCAACTCGGGGAAAATCCTGTTACTCCCCGCCAACCTCACCTGCAGCCAGGGAAGGGGGATGCTCTAGGCACTGAACAAGGCTCTCTGGGATTCCCTCTCCACACCTCAAGCAAAGCATTTTGCATTTTACATCCTGCTTCAATCCTATCTAAAAGCTTAACTTCTTTTTCCAAAAGCCAAATTATTTTTAAAAAATCTTTCTGTTTAGTCATTTGAGAAAACTCTTTTTTCTCTAGAGAAATTATTCTATCTTTATGTTCAGTAAGGAAGAAATTAAACATGATCGCATTAATTATGGTTCCTCATTTAACATAAAACTATAATCAAATGGCTTATATATCTAAAGAGTTGTGGCAGCAGTATTAAGAAATTATGACATTAAAGGCCTTAAGTTCAAAATGTCTAAATTATACATCCCAGAAGAAACTGATGCCACATTTAGAGAGCTACAACCTTTTTGTTTTCAAGTAGAAAAGTGGAGGAGCAAAACACTTCCAAAATATACCTACTTTTGCTTTAATTGCAAGAAAGTCCTTAGGATGCGTATGAAACAAAACTAGATTTTTAAATTTTTTTTTTCTTAGATTTAAGCCATGGTGCTCGTTTAGAAAGGAAAGTGCAGCTGATTGAGCATCTTCTGAGAAAGCCCATGGAGCAAAAATGTGCCGAGGACATGAAGTCTGCAGAGCTGGAGCAATGGAAATTGTCCCTGGGGGCAGGATCTGACTTGCTGGGTTTCTACCAGCCCAGTGGGGACTGCTGGTGTCTATAGCTCCAAAGAAGTCAGTCTCAGATTTGAGGACTGATTTCCTGAGCCAGAAAATCCTGGAGTATTTCTGTCTGCATGTCAGGAAAAGACTTCCTTCTATTCAGGAGCTGGAGCAGCTAAAAAGCCCTTCTAGAAGAAAAAAAAAATAGGAAATTGTCAGTATAGCACACAAGTCGTGTGCGTGTGGTCCTTCTGAGGGAAATACTGGGTTGGTATTTTAGGTTCAAACTCAGAATAGTGGTGGTTCACGAGGGATATTTTTTGCTTCTTTCTTAATATCTCCTTCTTGCAGAATAGGAACGCTCAAATTTCAACGAGCTTTGCTTCCCGCGTGGCTCTGTGTGCGCAGTCCCTCTGCTGCCGCTCAAGCAGAGGGGGTTTGGAGAGTACTTGGAAGTTAAATTTCTTCTTGAAACAGTGACCGTCTACTTGAACCTTTACCGTAAAGCCTGAAGCTTGAGATAAACCCCTCTCCATGAGCCCTACTTCCCAGACTCTAAGGGTGTACTTTGATACCTGCTGGCTCTTGCAACTGAAATGACAGCTGACTGTAAAAACAGCCATCCATAGCTCACTCAATTTGCAATTAACGACTCATTTCCAATCTCTGTAAGGCGTACAGCACAACCAGTGCTTATACGTGTTCGAGAGCCCAGCATGTAAGAGAGCAGAGTACCTTGAAGGTGATATGATATTATAAAGTGCCTTTTGAGTTGAGTAAACGTGCTCAAGGGGTTTACAGCTCCTGGGAACTGTCGTCTTCGCAGCCTGGGGAATCTGTTGTGTTGTGAAAAAACAGTATTCATTGGGATTTTTAAAGTGCATTCAAGAGAACAGGCTCGGAGGTGGTATAAATATGAATTATCCCCTCCATTTCTGCATAATTATAAAAGTTGTTTTCATTCAATACCCAGATAAACACTTCTGGGCAGTGAGGGGCAGAAACAAAGTCTCCTGTGAGCAGGAACTATTGCAAAAGGTATGGATGTGTAAGTTTTACAGGATATTTTTGAAGTCAAACCCTCAGGAGCTGGGGTTTGAACTTCAGTTCAGCCCACCCTGATGAGACGGAGTGACTGGCCCACCCCAGGGACACTGCAGACAGGAGGCCTGAGCAAAGCTCCAGCAGATCACGTATGCTGGGCAGAGAATCATAGAATAGTTAAGGTTGGAAGGGACCTTGAACATCACCTAGTTCCAACTCCCCTGCTCTTCCAGGCGTGAAGCTGCATCCTGAACCCAGTACAAAAGCTCAGCAATCTCCTGGTTCTTCTCTTCCTAGAAAAACACGACAAATGCCCATAAACGCCAGATTCTTCTTTGCATCTTCTCACCTGCTGGCAGCGCAGCACCATCAGCTGCTCCTGCCTGGGCAAGAGCCCTCAGGACACTGCCGGGGCCGAGAAGAGCAGATGCTGGGCACCAGTAATCAACGTGGGGGAAGCTCACAATGGCATGTGACGATTTTGTCTTCCCCAGGCGATGGGAAGGTCCATCACTGCCTGATGCCACCACAGCAGGGCACGAGACCTTCTTTCTGGGCTGGAGTGTGCCTGCGGGCTGCCAGGCTCGACTCTTCCTGTTCCCAGGCCAGAGGACACTGCCGGGGCTGAATATCAAAGTCCTGCTGCGAACAATGTCAGCCAAAGCGCATAAACAAAAGCTAAAGAGAAGTCACAGCGGTTCCCACAACACACAGTCACCAGTGGTTAACAAAGGATAAAAGCAAAAAAAAAAAAAAATAATAAATCCAAGCCCCTGGCCCCCAGTTCCTTCCATCTGCACCACCCTTGAGCAGGAGGTGTCCATCACTGGTGAAATCAAAGCTTTCCTCTCCATTGTCTCCTCAGCAGCGAGAACAGCACGTGGCCCTCTGCCACCACAGAGCTGGATAAAAGCAACCGGAGCCTCCACACAACAGGACCCAGGGCTCTTGCTGTCTCTGTCTCTGCCCCCAGGAGCTGCAGGAAAGCCCCTCTCCCAAAAGAGGGCCTGTCCCAAGCCCTCACTGCTGGAGCGTGGCCTGGAGCTATCACAGCAGCTTCCACCGCAGGCTCCGGAACATCCACAACACAGCACAGAGCCTCCAAAGTGGATGTTCACGCTCCGGCGTGGAGTTGCTACTCCAAAATCCACATCCTTGCAGAGCTCTGTCATTTGGACACCGCAGCCTGTCCTCTGCACACACGTGAGAGGGCAGAGTCCCGCGATGGCGACTGATCCCGTGTAAGGACAGGCAGCACTGCGTTCGCGTGCCTCCCCGGCTACGTCGTGTTCACCAGCTGTAATTATTTACGATCTTCTTCCTGTTTTACACACATATCACTACTGCTCCTATTCTTGTACTCCTCCCTCGACATCTCCTGGGGGATGATGAGGTCACTACCAGGACCAGGCTGGAGGAACCTTTGATGTGATGCACCTTTATGCTCATTAAGGTAAATTACTGACTGAGCCTGGAAGAAAACTATTTTGATTTAACAAACTTTAGGTTGCCTTGTCTACATGGAGTTTGGCCACATTGCAGCAACCAGTAAATCTTCAAATGCCAGCAGTCCAGGAGTCCCACTGGTGTCCCTACTTACCTTGCTCGGGTCCAAGTCTCCTCTGCTTCATCTGCAACACCCAGAGCTTGCCCCAATGTGGTCTCCATCGATGGCAACACTTAGAACAAAGCCTGAGCAGAAAGTAGCTATTGAAGAAGCAACTAAAAACTCTGTTCGCTGTTACCAGCAAAAGCAAGGTTTGCCATGTAGGGACTATCTTTTGGGGAGATTTGTACCCTAAATGAGGCTTTTCATGAGAAATCCACTTAGTATTCCTCTAAAATTCCAGGAGGGTGAAATCCCCCACTCCATCTCATTAAGGATGAAGGAATGTCAGGTATGTGGCAGGAATCTGGGGTGAGGAGGAGGAGTGGGGTATATTTTAACCAA
>NW_009705498.1:0-13351 GCF_000703405.1 Apaloderma vittatum | reverse complement strand
TAGGGAAGAAAAAAAAACAGTGATCTAAGGATCAGGATTTGAAATACATTTCCCAGCACTAAGAAGCGATACCAGCTAGGAACATCACGCTAAGGCACATGCTTAACCCACACAAGGCTTAACCCAAGGGACACAAAACTAAAGATGACACAAAAAAACCACACCTCCCCAGAGGTGCTTTTCCTAACACTAGACAAGCTCTGCGCGGCGTTATGCAAGAAGGTTACTAATAGCTCAAACCCAGCGCTGGCAGATGGCACTTGCCTTGCGACAACCCTCCTCGTGCGCATGGTGGAATCCCAGGGGCATGTCACTGAGGATACATCTAAGAAAACAGTTTGGGACCTTCTTTAAGGCACTTCGCATCTGGAGCACTGACAGTGGAGGAGCTGACAGCTTCTAGAGCAGGTGCATTTGTCTAAGCGTAGCAGACACAGCACTGGAAGGCAGCTGGTGCTTAAGGTGAGCAGGGGAGGTCACCCCAAGGAGCAGCGGCCCTTGTGCCTCGGGGGACTTCTGGTCATTCTAGCAGTGATTGAAGTTATTTCGACAATTGTCTGGAGGAGCCCTGTGACAGCCCCTGCCAGCCCTCAAAGCAGAGCTGGGAGATCTGATCTTATCCGGACACGGTTGGGCTGCCAGTCAAACGCAGAACAAGTGTCAGTGAGGCAGGCTAGTTCTTACTTATGACTATCCTCCTCTGAAGAGAAAAGGATCCTGAAGAACAAAGTCTCCACACCATTAGTGGAAAGACAAGACCATCCAACAACTGCCTGCAGACTCGAACTTGCCTTCAAGCAAGCCTCAGACAAGGCAGCAAGTCCTCACTCTTCCGTGCTCGTACGGGACAGTTTTCCCACTGGGCAGACAGAGCCACTTAGGAGCATGGACCTGTTCTCCATGATATTGCTTCACCTTCCCTTTCCCCAAAAATATCTTCCCAGCCTTCCCACCACCTTTACCATCTTCTGCAGTAACTGAAACTCACTGCTGGCACCATTCTTGGGCTTGCTTTGCCATTACAGGCTCCAAGGTGCAAAACTGAAGCCAGAGCAAGGAGCCAGAAATTGTCATAAACAGAGACATGAAAATGGATCCAGGTCTCCTGGCTCTCGGTGCAGTATTCTCACCAGTGTCTCTGCTGCACTGGGAAACGGAAACCGAGCCCACTGCTCAAAAAGAGGAAGAAAAGATCCCCAAGGATGTTAAAAATTCAATGCAAGAAAAAAAAAACGACTTGGAACTACAGCACTTTGCTGCCCTAAGACATAAGGCTGGACTCATGTCATGGACAAGGAGGGGAAAAGATGTTTGTCAACTAAATCCAGGAAACAGCACCTGAAAAGAGGGAGCAGAAGCAGCCTGAAGAAGTTTCTGCATACCATGCTGGGGGGGGGTATTTGAGCCATTTAAAACGGAGAAATTTTGTTGAAGCTGATGATCTGGGACTGGCTCACTATCTGCACGAAGCAGTGGGAGTGAGCACCAGGGATCAGCACAGCTGCTCTGTGCCTGATGTATCCAACCGGGGTGGAAATCCCACCATATGACTTTGGGGATAATGTTAAATCCATGACAGCATCCTCCCCTCCCCTGCTCATCCCACACAAGCTTCAAAACTTCTCATTTATGACTGGCTGCTAGAGGATCATTGCGGGCTGTCTCTGGAGGGATAATCCTAAAATTTAAGTGACAGTTCATGGCCATCTTCTCTTTCTTCTGCAGTGCTGTCTTACACAGCACATTAAGTATTTCGGAGATTAATAACTGGAGCAAGGAGTTCTAATCTCAGTGTCCTAGTGGAGATTTAGCAAAGAACAGTTTGTGTTTGAAGTCACTATGGCACAGGAAATGTAAGAAGCCTTGAAGACCAAAAGCAAGGCTCGTACTCGGCTTAAACGGAAATCTGGGACATTAAACACATGATCTATGTTTAGTCTCCAGGGCTTCTCGCTGACGTGGTGTTTCCACTCGGAGCAGGTCTTTGGGACCCTGTGAAAGGTGGAACCCAGTTTGAGCTCTCTTTTAAATAGACCAAGCTCGCCACGCCCAGTAAATTGCAACTCACACTTTTGTATTCTTTGACCTGAATTAGGTGATAACTGAATTGTACAATAAGGTTACAGGTTGCTTTGAACTTAATACACTGAGGACCAAATGGGAACCACTTGACCATCTCCGAACTGGCAACAGCACTTTGTCGGCTCGCAGGACGCCTGCCAGGATAAACACGCTACACATTTGGAGGCTGGTTGCACTGCAGCTCACTCCACAGCAGCCCTACGATCACTGGCCAAAGGCCCTCACAGCCCCAATTCAAGTCTCCTGTCCGCAGCATGATTTTTTTTTTAATCTCCTTGAAACAATTCTTCCCGCTGCTCCTCACCCAACCAGAAGCCCCATTAAAAAGGAGCCAAGCAGGTGCTTTAACAGCCTGCTGCCCTCTCAGGTAGCATCAGCGCACAGAAGAAACAGCCCAAGCCCCTTCTAGGTTTGGTAAGCCCCGTGACAATTATATGAAAAACAATCAAATTTCACATGTGGGTGTGAGAAAACGTTTCCACAAGCACCACAGCAGTGGAGCTTCACGAAGACTTTGACCAACTCTACTGTCAAAAACAGCACCCTTGCATCCTCCTGCTCTCAAACTGCACACTCCTTCCATTTTTCTCCTCCCAGCCATAGCAAGTCATTATCAGGGAACTGAACTGAACTGGGGAAAATTGATCTCATTTTGCAATGTTCACACTTTTCATGGTGCTACTCCAAACAACTGAATGCCCGCTGGCACGTCCAGAACAGCCTGTGACTGCGATCACGTTGTCCAAGTTCTTAGTTCCCCCAGCTATTGTGGGCATAAAGTAACACATTAACAGCTAATATTTAGGAGACTGTAAAATTGTGCTTCCTCGAGGCTGTTTAAGCAGCTGACTTGGCATTTCTGTATAGAATTAGACAACTCTGCTTTGAATTGACACAACCGAAGTGGTTGGCCAAACATTTAAAAGTAGTAGCACCATCCACTACTGGCGCCCTTCTAGGCCTTCATTCTAGAACAGTTTTATGCACAACACCCTCTTATCTACTTTGCAACCCACACCAGGTATCAGAACAGATGTCTGTATCTCAAGTAGCCACTCTCAAGCCACCACAACAGCTAAAGATGTGTCAGAAAGGGGTCAAATAGTAATGGGACATCATATACACTACTCCAGGTCACTGATACAAACAGAGATCAGAAAAGACACTTTGTGGGAGTGGAACTTTGTGGTGTTTCAGCACAGCACGTTTTTCCACATTCTTTATCACTCACAGAATTGCCTTAATGGTCCTGAAAATTAGTACACCCCCAGGCAGCTGGGGATAGGATCAATAATCTAAACTTGAGGTTACCTGAAGGTAGCGAGTTCCCTTCTCCTCCTCGTCCCCTGCCCAACTGCCAAGACCTTTATCCCACCCAAGAGCAACCAGGGCTGGGCACCACAGGAACCGCAGCAGAGAGCGGGTCAGTAACAACACCTCCCTCAGCCACTTGCTAAAGGGCCTGCAGGACCTCCTACACACAGGCGAAACCTCCACATGTGATAGCACAATTTTCTTTTTTAAAAATCTCAGATCCAGATAACGCTTTTTGAACTCAGGAATGTGAGTATCACCTCCTATTGCAACAAACTCCTCACTTCAGCACCAACAAGCACCTCCTGTGCTTTGTTTTGAATCTGCCAGATGACAATTTATCTTGATGTCCTGCAGCCCTTGGGGACAATAAGCCACCACCTCTTCACCTTTTTTATATCACTTACAGTCTGGATACCTTCCCCATAGTCTGGATACCTTCCCCATAGTCTCCTTCTCCAGCCTAATGGTTCACAGCTCTTGCCAAAGTGATAGAGTCTGCTTAGGTTTCAGCTCAGCATTCAGGATTGATTATTCTTTTGAGAAAGCAATAGCGAGTCGTTCAGTGCTCATACTGAACTGAACCCCCAGTCAGATTTAAGAACAGAGCAGGGGCCTGGCTACAAATCTAATTTTCAGCAAGCTGCAACCAATAAAATACATCCATACTGCAGTACTCAAATCACTGAAACACTTAAGTTAGTGGTAAAGAAAAAAGATCGCTTTATTGCTAAAACAACTTTCGATAAAAAAAGCCCCTGCTCAGCTATTGCTCTTGCAAAACCACCCAAGGACTGCACAAGATTTGGGAGTCCTTCTGGACCATGTTTTATGGAGGGTTCTGTCTTTACAGCTGGACAGTACTCCAGTCGCAAGCCACACATCGTTTCTGACATAAATGAAGTTAACAAGTATCTGAAACCCCACCACTTACTCGGTGGTGGTTTAGCAGAAAGCGTGTAGCAGGAAGGAAATCCAACCCGATGAGAATGCAGGATGGCTCAAGGGGAGAGGCAGCGGCATCACCCCCTCCGGCAGGAGGACACGTCCTGACAGACGCTCACTGCGGCGTGTGAGGGAGACACCTGCTGGGCTGCCTCGCTCCGTACAGGCTTCTGGATCATGCAACAAATGTAGTATAAACCAGTACATTTCAATTAAATAAAAAAACCTGTAAAACATACACTCTCAAAAAAAATAAAACCCCTGAGGTTTACTGTGACAGTCTATAAGGCGCTGTATTCCTCTGGAATGCATTTTTTCTCCTCGCCAACGCTTACTCCTGTGCCGTGAGTGCCCAAGTTCTAGGACTATGCCAGCTGCTGCCCTGGTGCGGCTCATCCTCCTCGACCAAGCGCCCAGATGAGATGTTCAGCGCTCTCGGAGCAGCCTCAAGCTCTGGCTGAGGCCTGCACTCCACGCATAGCTCATACTGCACCCCAGGAACTCTTGTCTCTGCCCGTTATCTCCAGCCAAGGGTCCATGCCAGAGGCTACGCCTGCTCACTGGATGTCAGCGACTTGCTCGGTGCCAACACCTCTGTCGCCCGTGGGGCTTGTTTTGGAAGGCGAATGGGAACGTAGACATTCGAAGCACAGTGTTCCTTGAGGTATTCTCCCCCTTTTTCTTCATAGTCTTTTCTGGTTATCCAGCCTTCCTCACGGGTCATGTATTCCACCGCCCAATCCCTAGCCCCGTACCAGGAATCTAAAACAGGACTGGAAGCAAGGTGAACCTGGATGGAGGAAAAAGAGAGCACTGTCAGTTCCCCCAGTTACATTGGTATATGACACAAACTACTGAGTTTCAAAAATTTGAGACAATTATTCAGCACCTCTGGGGAAGAGCAATGTTAGGATGGGGTTGAAGTGCGTTTCACCTTGAGATCAATTCTCTGGGAGCCTGCTTTATTTCCAAAGGTTGAGGAAGCACATCCGTGCATCATATTCCCAGCCAACAGCCCTCACAGCTGGAAGCCAATGCTGGGAGAGTTGGTGGTACAGCAAAACAAGTACCAAGAGCTCCAGCAAAACTTCCTCCCCGCCTGAAGTTGCAGGCTAAGATGTCACAGTATGCAGGAAAGAACCACTTTGGTGTAGATTCACACTTTCATTTAAACTGCTCCTATTACTGTAGCATGATCTGCTTTCCTGGTTCAGCTACGTGCTTCCAAGACTAGATACCATGCAAATACCACGCGTTGTAACCGTGAAGTGACGGATTTCTGACAGGACCAGACTGTGGACTTTGTATATTCAGTTCCAAGCAGCAACACTAAAAGCAGACGAGAACGCACTCGTTTTCTTCTCATACACACAAGTTACACGCTCGAAACATAGCAAGCACCGTGCTTCCTAAAACTACCAAGTAACTAAGCTTTTGTCAGTCACACCTGGCTCAGAGTTGTACACAACAACTGTACAAATCAAGGGTTCTGGAATCACAAGATTGTATCTGCACTGATTTTTTTTTTGTCTCCCCAGTTTATAACCTGCTTTTCTATTCAAGAAGATATGGATCAAAGATGACAAGGTGGATTCAGAACACCAAGGAAGACCCTCCGGCAACTCTCCCTGCAAAAGGCATGACAAGCTCTGGGACTTCCCCACCTTGTGCTGTGCTCTCCTAAAAAAAAAATGCCAAGTATCAGGGGTTTACAAGATTACTCACCGAATCTCTTTTCCTGCTGCCCCAGACAGTCACTACATGTAACACACTGAAGTTTTAACTTAGTTTTGAAGTGAGCACAGTTTTCCCCAGAAACTAACTTCTAAAAAAGGTCACTTGTTTCAGACAGTAAACTGTCCCAATCCTGAGAAATTAATTCCAGACAAACATGCTTATGTCTGTATGATCCTCTAGCTGAAGTAGATTTTCCTTTTCCAAGGCATTTACCCTACTCACTCTAAAATCTTCAGAAAGAGCAACTGTACCTCCTCCTCCGGTCAAAAAAGCTGTTTGCAGTCTCTTGTCATAAAACACTCTCCATTCCCGTGCCCCAAGCACACTCACTCTGTGCCTCTCCCAGCCTGGATTACTTCTGAACACAGGTGAGCAGGCTGTTCACACAAACATCCCATCAATACACGTACCTGGAAAGATGACTGGAACGGCCTCATTTCAAGCAGTTCCTTCTGGACTCTGGCTTTCAGTCCAGGGTACATCATATTTCCACCAGTGAGAAAAACATTCTGGACAAGAAGGGCTTGTTGTTCCTTTGGATACCTAC
The DNA here is from genome assembly GCF_000703405.1 of Apaloderma vittatum. Classification (NCBI taxonomy): domain Eukaryota; kingdom Metazoa; phylum Chordata; class Aves; order Trogoniformes; family Trogonidae; genus Apaloderma; species Apaloderma vittatum. The sequence continues at coordinate 6,726 of NW_009705498.1, read as the reverse complement.
AAGGAACCAAAAATCAACTTCAGTCTTTCTCAAGGATATTTCTCCTATGAACTGAACAGCTATGGGGAACACTGATGCCTTGGGGATTCACTTTGAGAAACCGCCTTCACCTCCCCAGCATGGAAATCTGTGTCCACTCGTTTTCTGGAAGTTCAGGGGGTGGCAAAAAAACCAACAAGCCAATCCTTAAAGCACTGTGTGCACTGTACCCCATAAATCAACAACTCAGTTGGAATTTTCTACATTTAAGAAAACACAATCTTATATATTCACACAGTTCAAGACTGACTTTTTGCTAACGTGAAGTTGTCAGGAAATAGTTGTCCGGCAAGCGTGCCTAGATCATGACTTAAAAATGCCACTCCTGATTTTGGTCTCGCAAAACCAGAGGCTGACAGCTCACTGTTTCATGGAGCGGATGTTTACAAGGGTTTGTTGCTTCCCTCTACTACAAGTTGGACTCCCAAGTGGGGTGTGTGCAAGACAATCCATTGAGGGGGCAAAAAGAACCTATTTTTTATTAAAAAACAAAGCTGAAATAAACACTATTTTTATATAATTCTTCTTTAATTCCTGGGTTTTAGTACTTTTTAAAATGTAAATAATAGTAGTTCACTAATATATATTGGACGTTCGTGCTCCATTTTTTTTTTGATGATGGGGTAATCGATAAAAAAAATTTGGAGACCATTGACTTAAGAAAAGCAGAGTTACATAGAGTTTCCAGAAGAGGAAGACGTGTCTAACCTGCAATGCCCAACTCCACCAAAAAGAACTATTCAAACATATTTTCTCCAATTCTTGTGAAGCAACCAGTATTGCAAAAGCTTATAGCAAAACAAGACTAGCTTGTCTGAAGTAATTGCCAAGCAGCTCTGTAAACTCACCTCTCAAGGACATATTGCATGGTTTCTGCTATACCAGCCTGGTCCTCTCCTATCAGGGAGGGCTGGAAGACAATTTCTGGAGCCCTGATTCTCTCAGTGCCAAGGAAAAGCTGGTGGTACTCTGCCAGGTTAAATACAGGCTTTAAAAAGACGAGATTGAAAAGAAGTGGGAAATTATGTCAAAGAACAGTGATATTCTTGAATAAGTAAAGTTTCCAAACAATTCTGCACCAAAAAAAAAGAAAGAAAAAAAAGAGAAAGGGCTATGCTGTAAAAAGCTGCAAAAGGCCAAAGCAGCTGACTTTTCCAATACTTGATGCTGTTTGGCGTCGCTCAACCTCACAAGTTAAAACCTGTGTCCACTGGGCTGTGACACTGGGCTATGGATCACACACAAAAACACCAAAGCAGGACTTTTTTCCCCCTAATAATATGGCACTGCTACAACAGGCACTGCCTGCAGAGTGAGTCAAGAGGGTATATTTACATTTTAACTCATCAGCTAAGATTGCAAGGACTTCTCTTCTCTTAATGTCCTGTCCAGATAGCTTAAGCATCTCTTCCAAGAGCAGGCAAACAACGTTTGCATTTGGAGAAATGTTAGCAGACGAGCCGGACAACTGGGAGGGAGCAACCTCTGGCACGAGGTGCAGATGTAGAAATCAAACCTGCACTGCAGCAACAGGCTTCTCAACCTCAGGCTGCTCCTCAGCGAATAAAGGTTCAAACTCATTAATGCTTTCCACATCCTCCAGTGACTGCTCACTGCCCAGTGGATCCAAATCAGGAGTCTGGAAACAAAGAAAGAATAATTACAGTATGTTAGCTCAGGTGTGCTAGGCACAAATACGATTTCAGTTCTGGAAAATTCAACTCTGATTTCCTCAAATCTCAACTTTTTAACATGCCTGAAAACAAATATGCTGGCTATACTGAAGACAAAAAAATCAAAACAGTGTACAAGCCAGAAAACAGAAGCTAGCACAGACATTCATTCAAAGCATAAAAATTAAGCACTTTAAATAGATTTATCTCAATGCCAGCTCAAAAATTAAAGGCCTTAGTCATCAGGCTCACTGTCAGGATCCAAGCCAGCCATGTTCTAAACATAACAACATATTACAATTTATTAAAATAGCTTTTTAAACTGGCTAAAACTTGGTGCACTCTTACCACCTCTAACCGCTCTATAATTACCATTAAATTCCCTGCCTTCCTTGTGTGGGACTGGAAAACAAATATTTGCTAGCTACAAAGCCACCACACAATTTTTGACAGTTTCAACCACACAGCATTTGCACACCCAATATACCAAAAGCCCTTGTATGTTACACAGACACGAAGGTGCTCCCAAGGCTCATTCCTAATGAAAAGTATCGCCCCAAATTCTACAGTGCTTCACTTTTGTGAAGTAGGAGCAGCTTTTAAATTATGTCCTTTATTTTTATATGACAAGGTTACCTTTGAGATTTTGTTGCTCAAGATTTAGTTTTATTATTTTAAACCCGACACATGTGTTGCAATGTCTAATGAGCAACACCAGGATGAAATAAAGCTAGATCATTTAAATATCCTTAAGTATCCAGCTTACAGCCTCTTAAAACCCAAGCAATTACCAAACTGAAGTCTAAGCAGTGCTCATTCTCACAGCAAACAAAAGGGAGTCACCTGAAGTTATCTCCAAAACTTTGTTAAATCCATTTCATGTCTTAAAAAAAAAGAAACCACACCACAAACCAGAAAAGGAACAAAACCCAGTAACAGAAAGACAAACAGAACTCAGCTGAATACTTGTCACAGACCCTGGGACAACACAATTAGCTCTGAGGCTCCTCTACACAGCCACAGAAGGATGGCCTATCTTCACAAATGGATTCGGTGATAATCTTAAGTGCTCTCACAAAGCACAGACCAAACAAAAAGCTTGCAGATTCATCTCAAGGTCTGAGATTGCACCTAATAAAGCAGTGTGGGATCCAACACATGCTCGAAGGTAGGCAAAACCACTGAGTTGTTTTTTTACAAGGAGCTGACGGTCTTTCAATTACCTTTTCTAGAACAACTTTTGACAGAAGGCAGAAAGAATCTTTAACACAATGGTGAGCCCATCGCCTACCTCAATTTTGCTCAAAAGTAGTCATTCTGATTCTCACACAAGCTTTACTGGTAAGGATAGGCAGAAGCTACCAGCTCACCTGCTAGTTTTGGCTACATGTCAAGCGCCATAATACACAAAACTGAGATACATCCCAGAGCACAGGGCAGAACAGCCCAAGAAGGGTTACTGACTTCAGGCATACTCTATAAAATCAAAACTGCCACTTTACGTAGCTACATAGCTAGATGGGAAGGAGAGAAGTAGTTGCCAAAATAACAATTAGTTGTAGTGTGTTCATCACCAGAAGTCTGAAAGGGCACATTTTCAAGCCTAGAAAACTTAATTCTCTCAGAGAGATGAGGAGGATTAACTTGGGGAAACATTATACCTCTGGCTTGCTGTCCACAACATCGACTTCAATATTGACTTCTGCCTGTAGGATTTTCTGCTTCGTTTGTTCAACAGACAGGCTCAGTTTGTTGATATAAGACTGAAGCTCTTCTGCAGAGTCCATGTTCAGCTCCACCAAAGCTTTGTGGAATTGATCCATTTGACCATCTTCTAAAAGTTCCTACAGATGAACAATACACGGTAATCAACTACCTGTCACCTGCATGCGCACACTTTGCCTTACTACTCAGTATTATGATGTGCACGCCTCAGCAGCATTCAAAAGATTTCACAAAAATCACTGTTCAGAAGCTGAAAGCATCCTCTTCAATCATCTCTCCCCTTTACCTTGGCAAGTGACTTTAAAAGGCTCCTGTTGGAAAACACAAGACAGCTGCAGCTCCTTTACAGTGATGCATGACCTCCTGACAAAGCTCCGAAGATAGGCTGCCCTCCTCCCAAAAGATCACACAGAAAACTCTGCCTTTAATACCTGTACGTAGAGCAACCTGTCCAGCCTCTCCTGGTCAAGTTGCAGCTTCTCTTCTCGACGACGTGCGTTGAGCTCTTGAAGTCGACGTAACTGCTGCTGCCGCCTCTCCTGCTTCTCCTCTGAGGTCAGAGTGCTCCCCAGAAGTTTGTTAGAGAAAGGCAGCTGCATCTTGTGCATGTTGTTCTCATAGTACTCTGGGGACCGCCACTTCTGCAGCTCTGAGTATTTGGGAAGCAAAACAACTGTTTTTCCAGGCTGAAATACGATTATTCATGCATTGTACACGATCCACACCAAGTTCAGACTTCAAAGAAAGAAGGCAACAACATTCCAGCCTAGGATTCTGCCACATCTCAGGAGCTGCCCCCAGATTTAACTCTCCCCTCAGACCACAACCTTCCAGGCACACAGACTGCGCAGGTGGTTCGTGAGGCTCTGATCTCCAGCACTCAGGAAAGAAACAAGTACCAAGAAGCGGGAAGTGCATACTAACATCTCTTCTCTCCTCCCAGGGTAAGGGAGAGTTCTCACGCATTTCTAAGGACTCCTGCAGGCTCTTTCCTAAACGACAAATTTAAGGAAAGTAATGGAGGAAGAAAACAATTAAGATGGCATTTACCACTGAAATTTTAAAATGTCTTCAATTCACAAAAACTCCTCTGCAATTTTGGAGACCTTAAAGCAAGTCAGAAACATAGCCAGACACAGAAATCGCCCTAGCCAATTTAATGTTCTGTGGAAGTATAAAGTAACTAATAAAATATACTTGTTGTAAATCATTTTCCTCCAAAATAATCCCAATTTTTATACACCAAAAAAAAAGCTAACACGGGGTGGTTTTTTTTTTAATTTAATTTTGTTTCTATCTTAAATGTGAAACTGTTGTCAAGAATTTCCCATGAGGCAGATTACCAAAAAGAGAGCAAAATAGGAGTATTTCTGCCAGAATCTCAGCCAACTTCAGAACAAGAGATACAGAGGGCGTGACTAAGTTTGGATGAGCATCATCCAGTGGTAAATTAGAGCTGGTTTTACCTTCTATGTAGTCCTCTGCAATGTAGCTGTGTTCATGCAGGATTTCCTCCATGCGACTGAGCGTGATGGCAGCGAAATGCCCAGGGTACTTCAGCTGCAGGAGGCGTTGGAGGTACACAGCTGCCTGACATCCGCCAAGGTTAATACGTTTGCAGTTTTTAGCATCCAACCTGAAAACACAGAGACACAACTGAGGCTGGAGAGATCCACACGCTCAGCACAAAGCGTATCTTCTACTTCCCCCAGTATCAGATGAGTATTCCCAGGTAAGTATCTCAAGATTCAGTTACTGGAGAATCTAACACATCTGCTTTTCTCAGACAACAAGCAGAATCACTGCTTTTGCAGGTACATTCTGAAAGGCTATTTTTTCTACTTTAAACCAGCAAAGCATTAAAACATTTGGACTACAGCAAGGAAATGTTCCATTTTAAGAAGGGAAGTGACGGTTAGTGGGCCTAAAATTAGTTTCTTTAACTTTTGTAACAATTCATACCTGGCCAAGTGTAACCCTCGAAAATTTGAAGCACCTACTAGACAGAATAAAGCCATTTCCCGCAGCATTAAAACCAAAACAAAAGTAGAGCAACACAGGACCATAATCACAATGATAAAAGCCTCAAGAACTGAAGAAATCTCACAAGGCCCTTACTTTTATCCCAAAGCTGCTTTAAAACCTAACATATGTGTTTATCGCAGATATCCCCTTCTACTTTTCCAAGTACAGATCTATGCATGAACAGCAGCTAGAAATACCATATATGCATGGACAGCACCACTTCTTCAATTCAAAATTCAGCAGAACTTTACAAAATCTCCACACCTAGTTTGAACTCGTCAGTATAAATTAAGACCCAATAAGAGCTTATACTGAGGGAGCTGGAATACTGAATGCTGGAGGAATGGATATTTGTATTACTAAGAAGTCAATGACTGACAAAGAGAGGCTGTACCATACTCAACACAGCAAGAACTCACCTGCCTTCTAACACTGGTAAAATGTGTGTGCACTGGTAACCTGAAGATATCACCAAACCACTGCAGGGCCAGCTCTGCCTTTTGTTGTGGTAAAAACTGTACAAGCTGTCTACGCCATAGGACACTTTTGGCACTTGATAACATTCGAAGAGGAGCTCTGACATCATTTGTCTGGAATACAGAGGATTGCACACTGCTTCTGTCAAAACAATCGGATGATCAACACAACCCTGTAAGAGACAAGAGAAAACGAAAATAATAAAGGAGACTCCAGGGATACTTATTCTTGCTTCTTCTTTTATATGTCAGCAAGAATCCTCCAAAACAGCAACGAGAACGCACTTTAGGTGCAGGCTATTAATCACATAAATTATATTTGGTGCTTAAGGGAGTAAAAAAGAAGTCTTGCCTATAGCAAAGCTTCCCATGCTAGTTCAACCAAAGAATAAACTCCTCAGGATCAAGGAGACTGGATTTTAAAAGCATATATGAATTATTAAAAAGGTAAGTAATTAAAATCTATGCAATAAGTGTGAGTGAAAAACGGTGGAAGTTTAGTTCAGCACTAGCTAAAGCCTGGAAACTGGCGCTGTCCTGCAGGCAAGAGGCTTCGTGCTCTGAGGAGCGACTCTCGCCTCAGCGGGGAGCACAAAACGAGCGGTCGCTGAGGTGCGGGCGCTACAGAACGCTGGGAACGCTCAACGTCCTTCTCAAAACCCCCCCGGGTGTTGGTTCTCGGCCGCAGCCTGACAGGGCCCTGCACTCCAAACCTCCCGCTCGCGTTTTGCCACAAAACCTCGCAGAAACCACCGAGGCCGGCGGCCTCAGAGGCCACCCCCGGGCAG
>NW_009705497.1:0-4648 GCF_000703405.1 Apaloderma vittatum | reverse complement strand
GGGGCTCCTGCCAGTTGTTTTCGGTGGCCGCTGTCTGTGCTGCTTCTGCCTTGTGCCTGGTTTTAAGTGCTGTGAGCTAAAATCTGAGATGACCTACCTTGACTTCAGCAAAGCTTTTGACACTGTCTCCCACAGCATCCTTATTAGGAAGCTCAGAGAATGTGGGTTAGGTGAGTGGACGGTGAGGTGGGTTGAGAGACTGCAGAGTGACAGAGCCCAGAGGGCTGTGATCAAAGGGTACAGAGTCGAGTTGAAGGCCTGTAACCAGTGGTGCTCCCCACGGGTCAGTACGGGATCCAATCTTCCTCAGTATACTCATCAATGACCGAGGTAAGGTCGAGCAAGTCTGCCGTGGATACAAGCCTGCCCAGGGAGGTTGTGGAGTCTCTGTCTTTGGAGACTTTCAAAACCCACCTGGATGCAATCCTGTGTAACGTGCTCTGGGCAATCCTGCTTTAGCAGGGGAGTTGGACTAGATGATCTCTAGGGTCCCTTTCAACTCTGATGATTCTGTGATTCTGTGAGATATAGGAAGTGAAGGGAGGTGTTTCTCGTGGCAGCAGCAGCGATTTCCCATGGGAGACTACCCTAACACCAATATCGGCATTTGGAGGTGCAAGGCTGTGAGACGCAACAGCACCAGGCAAGCACTATAGGAACACATGGGAAAACAGAGGCTCTGCAGCAGCCAAAGGGGGAAGTTACAGAGCTGAAAATAGTAGGTCCCTGGTGTTACAGACGCTCAGGTGCTGCAGGAACAGCGTTTCCTCCCCTATGGATTCTTGCTCCCTTGTAGGAACCCATTTTAGAGTTGAACTTTCTGACAGGGCATGGCTGAGGAATCTGGCCTCTGTAAAAGGCAAAATTAGAGGAGGCTTTGAAACAGCCAGTTTTAGTCAGTAGGTGGGATTGAGGAAGGCAGGAGATCCGCTGAAGTGATGTCGGTCGGTAGGACAAAGTAGCTGAGCTGAAGAGTGGCTTTAGGAAAACCAGGTGACAGAGTGTTACAGAGTTGTAAACTGGGGCATGCTGAGATGATTCAGAGGTAGGAGGGTTAAAAACAGGCAGAACCCATGAGTACTAAGGGCCATGCATATATCTGCATCTGCTGTATAAGCAGGGTGGTGGGAAGTTAGTCCACATGTGGTGGAAAGAGCAAAAGTCTGTAATTCTGGAGTTCTCAAGCTGAAAGGGCTGTAGGTGCATCACATGTTCTACAGAAATCTTACGGAAAGAATGGTGCCAGAGCAGCAGTGAGGCGCTATAAATGCATGGCTGCAGATTGAAACACGAGATCCAGGACAAGGAAGAATGGGGCCTGCAGGTGGTCCTTCTGTCACCTTTGTCTCCTTTGGGAAGTCACTTGACCTCCACACTTTCCTTGCCCCTCTCTTTTTTTCTGCCCTGTCTATTCTAATGATGCACTTCAGGACTCCATTTGTTTCTGCCAGGATGTTTGTACAGTGGCTGTTTGGAATGCATAGTTTGTTTGATGCCTCTGGGTATTACAGTAACACAGACTATATTAATATATTGTTATGAAGGGAAAAGAAGACAGAGTAATCTACTGAAAGATTGCTTTGGACGATAGAAGCATGAATGCCATGCTTCCTCCAGAACTGGCACATAATGACGATTCATTGCTGCCGCTTACACTGGTATCATCTCCACCAGCTATTTAACAGGGACTACAGACAGGCCAGATGCTGCAATAGGAGCTTATTTCCTCAGAGTGGCACAGCAGGACAAGAAACGAGTTTCCAATGCTAGCCTCTGGGTGATGCTGATCCAAGAATATCTTGGGATGATGGCATGGGGTGGATGGCAGATAGGACATCTATCCCACTGTCCCCAGAACTAATCTCTGCATTTTTAGTCTGAACCTGTGGGTTATTGTGGTCTGTGGACTGCTTCTAAAGGCTCGAGGGACGGTAATAGTGTCCTGGTTTGAGCAATACAGAACAAATTCTGTTCAGTGATATCACTTTTCAGCTGAGTCTCTTCTAAGAGACTGCACTTTCTGAAGCCAACAGTATGGTTTTTGCACACAGAAAGGCTCATGCTTTTACTTGCTTTTATAGTAACCAAGGACACTCTTAAATCTTGTAAGCCACTTTGAGGGTGCCAGTAAGTGAAAGGGTCTCAAGGAAGTAAAAAGGTCACACCTCCTGGGACAAATGGACAGGACAATTCAAACCTGACCAACAAAGTATTCCATCCTTTATATGTCATACTCAGTATAAATCTGAGGGATCAGGGAGTTACGCGCTCTTCTTCAATGTCTGGCATCTGAGGAGGACTCTGTTCTTTTGCCGTCAATCCCAATCTTGAGTTCCCAAATCCAGCTTCAGTGTCTAGTTCCCCTCTGCCTCTGGGACTTCCCCAGTGCCTGCCTGCTCTGCCCCATCAGATCTATCAGCAGATCAAGAGAGCTGATTCTCCTCCTTTACTCTGCTCTTGTGAGACCCCACCTTGAATATTGTGCCCAGTTCTGGTGTCCTCATCTTAAAAGGGGTATGGATCTGTTGGAACAAGTCCAGAGGAGGGCCACAGAGATAAGCAGTTGGGTTCAGTATTGCTTTTTATATATTTGTATATATTTCATAATTTCCATTATTTTTATTATTTCCTTATTAGTACAATTAGTGTTTGATTAAAGCTGTTTTAGTTTTCTTTTCCGATCCATAAGTCTCTCTGCTTTACTTCCTTTTCCCTTCTCCTCCAGAGAAGAGAGGGGCCAGAGAGCATCTGTGATTTGTTTAGTGGCCAGCCCAGCCCTAACCCTTGACAAACAGAAAAGCAAGTTTGTCTCAGGAACCTGAAGTGTGTTAGAAACAATATGTGTCATCGTGAAAGCAGCTTAAGAGTCTCCCGGCTGAGGAAGCTTGAAAGCCATGAGCATAACTGAGTTTTAAAATGACAGACCAGGCCAAAACCCAGTGGGGTCACGGTAAATCCTTCTATAATCTGTACCAGGCTTCTGATCTCCAACAGCTCAATTTAATTTACTGAAATACACTCTTTTTGTGGCATGCTAGCTTCAGTCCCCTCTGGCCACAGGGCGCTCTGAAAGCCTCAGTCAGGCCTGCAAAAGCAGGAGACTGCCTTAGCATGGATCTGCTTTACAAAAATAATACTTTGGGGTTCTACCTGTGTGCCTCCTGGCTCAGAGTCGTCATTCATGTTACAGTTGTAGTATCTGTAACCACAATTCCCAGAGAACATTAAAATGCCACCATAAGCTTCTACCTTCTACCATAAGCTAGGACCTTTGGGAAAAAGGAAAAAACAGGATGAGAGCTGCAACGAAACTCTAAACAAGAGTGGAGGATAAATAAATCTGTTGCGTTCCAGCACTGCAGTGTCAGTTACAAGTTTGTGTTTAGGAGGAGCCTGGGAAATCAGGGAAATCACAGGGAAATCAGAGGTCTGTGGTGCTGTACATGCAGCAAGAGACGCGATTGTTCAAGACGGCTGCAGGCAAGCCTAGCCATGGAGGAAAGGGGCAGAACCAGCATAACAGGGGTCAGTCGAACTGCTACAGGGTGCTTGGATTTAGGCTGTTTGCTGGATACCACTGCAAGGCTCTCAGGCAGGCTGCAGGCATGATGCACTGTAGAGTAAGGAAATGAGCTCTGTGCGTAACATTTGCCCAGTGTATCTATCACCAGTGCATTTCAATCGAGGCACATCAGGTGTTCCCTCTACCTCCTCTGGAGCTCTTCCTCTCTCTGCTCTCCCAAGTAATCACCGCTTTGAGCCTCACCTGCTTGCCATGCCTGAGTTAGCAGCAGCAGATAGAGCGCTTTCCAGTGTTTTTGTGTAAATGCAAGTACATACGAAGAACTACGTAGGTATCGGGTATCTCTGTGTTAATACAAATGTGTATGTATGAGATAGACACGTTATAAACAGACATGCATGGTCCATGTGTCTGTATTGGGTGGATAAACACTGGCTCTGCCCTGAGGCAGCAGAATCAGCCTTTCCCAATACTTGTGTTTCACTAAGAATAGCAAAAGCCAAAAGCTGCACAGAGTGGCCTATCCTCTGCAAACTGCGAGCTGGCATACAGGACTGCTTCCTGATCGGTCAGTGTGGCTCTTCGGGAAGACCTCGGCAAAGCTGGGAGCTCAGCCCGGGTTGGGAGGGGGTGATGCCGCCCGCCACAGCTCCGCGCCCCATGGAAGAGAGGGGCGTGTCCCTTCCGGGCATGTTGGGGCTTCCCAGCCTCCGTGACCCATTTCTGACAGACCCCTGGCTTGATGCAGCCTAAGTCCTCGTCGGGACAGCCCTAGCTGAAATCACGGCACTGGTGTAAAAAAACCTCACGAAACAAAACAAACCAACCAAACAAACAAACAAACAAACAAAAAATCCAACGCATAAAGCTCAACTGTGCTGCCAGCTATAGAAATAAGTGAAGGGAATGGATTTATTTTGGGGAGCGTGTGACGTCTTGCAGGAAAAGCAGTCAGGCGGGGTGGAAGTGATGACGCTCTCAGGCCGGTTAGCCCTCTTCGTCTCCTCTTCAGGCCCTTAGGGATCCCCAAAAAAAGCCGAACACCCCCTTTCCCCTCCCTCCTCCCTGCTCCGCGGCCAGCAGCGCAGTGGGCGGAGGAAGGCGCGGGTCCGCACCGCCTCGCCG
>NW_009705496.1:0-865 GCF_000703405.1 Apaloderma vittatum | reverse complement strand
ACGAGCCCCTCCATATCTGCAGCTGGATTGGTCCCTCCTGGGTTCAATACTTCTCAGCAGCCCCTGAAGTACAAGGTATCGACAGCTATGCCAGCCCAGAAAATACTCCAGAATTGTGTACAAGTTTTCCAAAACATATTTTCCCCTGGACAAGATGCATGCTGCACATGCCCACTTGCAGTTACATCAATCTTCCCATCTCCACTTCAATCTTCCCTCCCTGTGCACAATCCTTCAAGGCTTGCTCTCCTGCAGCACCATCACTTCGCGGTCTAAAGAGCATCTAAGATCCCGGGATTACATGAATATTATTTTCCTTTACCTACCAGAAATGTTGTTCAGAGCTGGAATTCAGACGTGGAAATCTACCCCCTCTTCAGGATGTATAGCAAAGGGTGGGGGGCCAGGACACAGCCAGAGCACTGCACCTGCTTTCATTGTTATGCTAATTAGTAACATGCTAATTAAATGAAGAAAGCCCATTACTGCAGTGTCAATGGAAGGGGTAGAGGTAGGGATGCAGCAAGAGAGGGGTTGAAGGAGTCTCTGTTTTTGTCAAGTTCTCTTCCCTCTCATTCCCCTCACATCAATTTATTAAACTTTATCTTAAAAGCACTGCTCCCCAGGGGAGGCTGTTAAAAGAGCTTCCTCTACCCTATATCAAGGAACCTCCTCATTTACAACTAAACTTCATACTTAACCAGTGTGTTCTTGTTCTGTGTCTTAAATCTCGTCTCCTCCATGGGTCTTTATCTCCCCCCTCTGAACAGCAGCCTCCTCTCCTCTCCACAGGCACTTACAGCTGAATGGGCTGCATGAGCATCCCCTCCTTCAGCAGCCTCTTTTTCTCTGTATTTTCACTCTT
>NW_009705495.1:2572-3210 GCF_000703405.1 Apaloderma vittatum | reverse complement strand
AGTCAGCATCACCACACTGTTTATTTTCAGAATGAAAGGAAAAAAACCAAACGTTTCTCACGTTTCCGGATGGAGATGCAGGGTTTGCTATACTAGAGCGGACAAACAGTTCCGCTTTGTTCCCTGTTTCCAAAAGCACCTTGCACAGCAGGGTTTGAACAGAGGCACAAAACAAAGCGCTCGCTCACGTGCTGGATCCAGCCCTTTGCACCAGCCCTTATCATGGAAGAGCTTCTTCCAGATCCCTCCAGGTCATCTGGCAAATCCAACCTCGGGTTCTGCAGTCCAACTCCCCACAAGTTGATCTGAAACACGGCTCAGGAAATAAACCCAGGAAAGGGACTCTTGAACTGAGAGATGTATTTGCTGAAGGGAAGAACATGGTTTTAGCCAAACAGATATTTTCAATTTTTTTCTTTAAAAAGACGGCATAAAGTAAGAGATCAAAATACAATTAGAGCCAAGGGTTCTGCTTTGAGTCTTCTTGCTCAGCATACCTTGTAATAGCACTTTCACTTGAATTTGGGGATTTGTCTCATATATTCTCAGGGGAGGAAGGGAGAGACACAAGGACGGAGAACGTGAGAGTCCACCTGGAAGCACATACACTAGCAAATGGAGGCTGGATACCTGTGTAA
>NW_009705495.1:2006-2541 GCF_000703405.1 Apaloderma vittatum | reverse complement strand
CTGAGCTTAACTAATCACCGCTGTATTCAGCTAATAATTAAAATTTCTTTGTGCTTCCTATAGCGTAGAGGTATGGTAAAAATTATTTTCTCAGGAATATAAAGCCTCAAAGGAAGATCGGGAAGATAGTACATGAAAAATAAAAAAGGATCACACAAAAATAAATTATACTGTGCATTTGTTTGGCATGTTACGTGCCACTTTATATCATTTGGAGTTTTATTAGTAGAGTAGCTTTGAGCTTAAGGGAGAGTATTTCAGGATCAATATTTCAAAAGCTTCTACGTGGTGCTGGAGAGGACTTTGGAAGTGAACGCAATATAAAAAAGAATATGGGATTAAGAACAGATGTAGCAAATCTCAGTTTCCTCTGTTTTGGTGTTTACTGAGAAGTGTGCAGGAAGACGATGGTATCCTTTTAAATAATTTGCAAGCCCTTTACATTTCAACTTTTAGAAGTCACCAGAGACCGGAGAAGCATCGGTGCACATGCAGCTAGGGCAGGCACATCTGTACGGGAAGAGCAGCGCTTTCA
>NW_009705495.1:0-1935 GCF_000703405.1 Apaloderma vittatum | reverse complement strand
TTCCTGCTGTGGTTTGTTTCTTCCTTCCTTGATTCCAAGGATTAGTAATGGGCTTTGTTACTACTACAGCTTCCAGGATCAGCAGGAGGAAGCTGCGGTGTGTCTCCGTGTGTGCTTGCTAATCTATGCAAGCCACAAAATTGACAAAAGAACTGATACTGGCCCCGGTTAAAGAAAACTCCTGACAAAGCTGAAAGAGCTCTCAAAAAGCTTACACACCTGAGTTCATTTTTCATAATATAGCGACCACATTATTCTGGCAGCTGGCAACAGAACAACTGAATATTCACAGCTGCATAATATCTGGGTAGAAACAAAGCTTCTTCATATGGAAAAGTAATTTTATAGGTGCACTTGTGATTTTTTTCAGTGTAGCACACAAACACTGTGGTGGTTTTTGACAGGGGCACTACCCAGACAGAACGAGAGAATAAACAGAGACCTAGAGAGCACAAATGTCTCTGGGAGCTGGATTTTCACCTATTAGGCCTTTGGTGGAACAATGGAACAGGACCCAGACCCCTGGGAATCTTCTGCAAGGCCCTTTCTTAGGTTCTGCCTTGTGCCAGACAAGCAGCCAAGTAAGTAAGTCCAAAACTCCCACTGAATTACTCAGACATTTAGGGGATATCTCTAGTACCTCAACATTCTGGGTGCTGCCCGAGGGTAAAACCATGAGCCACCAGTCACTGTAGCTGAGAAAAAAAAAGAATACTTTTAACAGGCATAATATTTCACGAAAGAGCATTTCACCGCTGGAAACAACTTCAGAGAAGTCTTTCAGTTTCATATTTTAATATGTCATCCGTTGAGAACAAAGAAAACCATCATGATGTTAAAGTAATTTCTCTTTGACCCGTAGTGATCTCTAACTCACTGGACTCTGTAATGTGCTTTGCATTGGAGGTCAAGTCGAGCTGCTGCGGCTGAGAACTGAAGGATGACATTGGATCACTCTGCAGTACATTTCTCTCACTGCAATGCATGTATCTTGTTTCTTACAAAGATGTACAGAGAAAGGAAGTTCAGGATGCATATTCTTATTAGGATGCACGTATTACGATGGAGATGACTTTAATGCAAAGCCAAAAAATACTGTTAGCTCTGCCCCGCAATTTATTCCTAAGGAACAACACTTTCATTTGAACAGGATCATTCTGCTAGCCAAAGATGTTTTTTACTTCCGTTGAAACCACATTTCTACTGTGAACAAATACAACAAATAGCATAAAAGCTTTCCCTAACCCCCAAATCGTTTGAAAACCTACAGCAGGGGCAAATTCTTGCTCTCTGCTACTGCGCTAATGCAGTAGATAAAACAGAGACGTGTGCATCAACGACATTACAAATGTATTCAACGTATTTCCAAAACTAATTGGTTTGTCATCTAATTGCCCTTTACAAAGTCGAGCTGACAGGACAAACAGTGGCCTCATCCTTTCTTTCACTTCTTGGAAAAGATTAGGACCTCAGGTCTGGGTGTACCAAGTTAGACAATGCAGATTGATGAGGCAGAAAAGCCTGAAAAGACAGCCTTCTGCCTGAGATATGACATCAGAGCCTTCTGTGCAGGATGTCTTTCATGGTAAAAGGCTTTCTCTGAGAATGCATAGCCCCTTGCTGCCCTACAGAAATAGCTCTGGAGGCTTTGAACAAAAGTATCTTCAGTTCCAGTACTGTGACACCAGTTTCCAACTGAAGGTGCAATCTTCAAAATCACAGGAAAGCCAACAGAAAAGAGCTTCCAGGGTAATAACTAAGATTAGACCTGCTGCTCCACAATATTTTGGCTCTAGCTTCCGGAAACCCCCTCCAAAAGAACTCACTGCAGCATTCAGCCAGAGACACAGATGTTAACAACCAAGGAGGCTCCCATATAACTGACCACATTTTCCTACTTGGTCAGATATTCCCAACTGCCTTGCAGAAAAGCAG
>NW_009705494.1:206532-206739 GCF_000703405.1 Apaloderma vittatum | reverse complement strand
GTTTTGCGACCACCCCCTGGAGCACTGCGAGGACACCCGCCTGCACGACGCGGCCTACGTGGGCGACCTGCCCACCCTCAAGAGCTTGCTGCAAGAGGAGAGCTTCCAGAGGTGAGGAGGGGATGGGGGGCTCCTCTCACCCCACCCCGGCTTCCCCCACTGGGGAGGGGGGCGCCGGGTCTGGGTTGGAAGGTTTTGGCTCGCTTA
>NW_009705494.1:204479-206470 GCF_000703405.1 Apaloderma vittatum | reverse complement strand
TCTGTGTCAGGTGTCAGGTCGGGAGGATGCTCTGCTCACCCCCAAAAATCAACCTTTCCCCCCACCTCTCCAGCCTCCCCAGGAGGCAAATATCAAGCCAGTTTGTGGGCGCGAGGATCAGAGGTAGAAACGTAACACTATGAAAACAGGAGCCCTCCATATAATGGGAAAAGCATACAAAAGGGATTACAAAGGCACTAGCACCCTGAAACACCCCTGTGTTACAGAACCTGCCTGGTGCTCAGCTTGTGACCCTGTGGGGGATAGTTAATTAATTTTCCTGTGCCATGAAGAAAACTGCTTAGAGTGCAAAATGTCACCCAGCCTCAAAAAAACCCCCAAACTGACCTTTCAGCAAAAATGAGAATGAGCCAGCCCCTCTTGTCTGCCACCTGGGCAGCTGGGTCTCTTTGGACCCTTGGTCTGAGTGTTTTGCCTTATTTCTGTCCTGTGCCATGTGGGAACTGTGTGACTGCAGGCCTGGGTGTCCTTCACTGCAGGAGAAAAACAAAGTTTGGCAGGAGGAGGAGGGCTGGGCCCTCAGCACCATCACACAGGTGACGGCATAAGCAAAGAAGTAACTTACTTGAATTTAGGGGTAGGCACAGGGTGGAGATCCCCAGACCTCCAGTGTTAAAGGGAGCATTTTTATTATAAGACTTGACAGCTGAGGGTTTGATGCGGGGTTTATACTACTCCTCTTCCCAAAATGTGGTTGAAAAACAAATTGTGGTATTGCTCTCCTAGCAAACTCTGTAAATGCACTGTATAAAAACTGCTTTGTTCTGTACCATTTGTGTGGGCCTGCATGGAGCGAGCTAGAAGAGCAAATCCACTGCTGTGCTGGCTAAAGAGCACCTTTGCCAGTCTATGTTGGCCTTAAAAAAATCTCTCTCTCTCTGCTAAAATGGTACCTGCAGTGATTTGCAGAGAATTTGGGAAGCGAGTTCTGGGTGTTTATCGGATTTGTCGGTCTAACCTGAGATCTGGATGAGCATGATGACTAATAGAGATTGTATCAGAGAGAATCTAAGCAGCTCTCAGCCAGAGTAATCTTTTTCAATAAATTTGAAAAAGCTCTTATGCCAGTGCAGCTGTCCAGCAAGGATGCTAATGGCCTACTTACGCTGTTCAGTACAGGATGGCCTCAACTCCCAGGCTTGATCCTTGCTGGCAGGGCTCAGTTTCCTTGGATTTGTGTTTATGTCATCCCATGGTGCCTGGCTGAGTGTGAATGTTGCCAGTGGTGCGATACGGATGCACGCCTGCATTTCCGTTCATTGCTTTCCTCATCTCCTGTTCTCTTGCTGTTTCCCTGCTGATTTGATGACTTTCTAACTCCCTTTGGAGCAGCTTGAATTAAATGGTTGTGGTTCCCAGCGTAGTCACTGCTCATTTAGGACATTTCACTATAAGGAGGGAGTAGGGAGTATTTTATATTTTTAACTGGTAATTTTGACAGAGTTTTGAGGCAAGATTTGTCATTCATTGTGCATATTTGCAGCTCCTGACACATCAAAGCTGCAATAAAGCCCATCTTCCAGGCACTACTCTGTACATGCCGTAGCCTCTGGCTGCCTTCGTGCAGCACCTAGTTCATATTATTGGCAGGAGCTGCTATAAAGTGCCAAAATCAGGGAGGAAAAGCCTTGAGGGAGCAGTTTGGGCCCTGCTATCCTCCTCCTTGGGGTCTGGTGGAGGGAGGCTGACGCGAGGCAGAGGGAGAGCCTCTCTGACCCAATATTTTCCACCCCTTCACCACGCAATTGCCAGCCGGATCAACGAGAAGTCGGTGTGGTGCTGCGGCTGGCTGCCCTGCACGCCGCTGCGCATCGCCGCCACCGCTTTTTTTTGACACGGCCCCTGCGTCGACTTCCTCCTCCGCAAAGGGGCCGAGATCGACTTGGTGGACGTGAAGGGGCAGACCGCCCTCTACGTGGCCGTGGTCAACGGGCACCTCGAGTGTGCCAAGATCCTTCTGGAAGCTGGTG
>NW_009705494.1:191952-204448 GCF_000703405.1 Apaloderma vittatum | reverse complement strand
CAGCCGGCACCACCGCAGCACCCCGGTCTACCATGCGGCGCGTGTGGGCCGAGCAGACATCCTCCAGGAGCTGATCAGGTGAGAGCTCGGGTGCAGGCTGGAGGTGGTCGTGGTGGGCAAATGAGTGGTTTTGCCTCCCTCTCTTCTTCCCTTGGGATCTTTTCCCCTGTGGCGCTCAGAGCATGCATGCCCAGTGCCTGCACAGGCCTGGTGAAGCTGGCCAAGAGATGGACAGGAGAAAAGGTGGAGAGGGCACCCCAAAGGGACATCCTTGTACTTCCCATTGTTTGGCACTGGAAACAGGTCTGTGCCCCGCTGTGTGACTCCCGCGCCTGTTCTCCTAACACCAAGGCCAAGAAAGAGATCTCCACTTCTGAGCCCTCCATCCGTTATTCAAATCAGAACCAAGTCTTACAAATTATCTTCTTCCCCACTGCCATCTTGAATGTCAGCTCCATGACCCTGGCGGAATTTGAGAGTGAGGTCGATCCCCCAGTGAACCAAAAATTGTTTGGAAACACGTCTCTCCTGTGCTTACCTTTGCTGCTCTGACAGTTTTCTGCGCTTGGGAGGAGAAATGCTTGTTGCTGACACTGGCTGTTCTTGTCTGCCTGCTGTTTGCCTGTGATGAGGACACCTTCCATGGCATCCGATTCAGTGTCCCTTTACGAGACACCTGATGCACAGCTCCATCGAGAGGTGTCATTTCTGGGCCATCACTGTGAGGTGATGAACAGTAACCTTAGCTGGGTAGTGGTCACTGGTGACCTCCTGCCCCTCAGGAAACTTCCTTTGCAGCACCAGCAGTGAGCGGGCTCAAGGTCTAGCAGTAGGCTCTGTGAACTTGAGTTCCTTCCTCTTTGGCATGCTGTGATACTTCCTTTCTTCTAAATTGGAAGCTTTTTGTTTAATGCTGGACAACTATATGGGCCATTCTTGCCAAATATTAAGGGCTTATAAGGGAAAAATACAAGTTGTAGAAAGAAATAGTAAAAAAGAAGAAAGTATATTTGGGTTCACACAGAAACATACTCCAAGGAATCCCTTCAAAGACTGCAAATGCTAGAAAATAACAATCAAAAGGATGCTGGACAACTATATGGGCCATTCTTGCCAAATATTAAGGGCTTATAAGGGAAAAATACAAGTTGTAGAAAGAAATAGTAAAAAAGAAGAAAGTATATTTGGGTTCACACAGAAACATACTCCAAGGAATCCCTTCAAATGCTAGAAAATAACAACCAAAAGGATTTGAAGAGCAAAATTTCAAAATACTTGGGGATTTTCTCCTTTCCCTTTTGCTTGTGGGGAAGTTCTCATATGAGTGCAGCTTCAAGGAAGCTGGCAAATAGAAAGAAGGGGAGATGGTCCTCCCTCCTTGTTCCTTTTCTCAGGAAGCTGCGAGAAGGATGTCCCCATCGCCGCATGCTCATTGGTACAGGGTTCAGCTCACATGCTACGTTCCGGAGAACCTCCTCTGATAAATCCACTAAGGCACCGTGAAATATCACAAGTGGTATTTCAGCAGCACATGGAGAGCTGATGCATTGATTTATGTGTCTACTCTTTGGGATACCTTGCCAGCAATATTAAAAGCGAGATTTTGGAAAACTTTCAGGATTAAAAATTAACTGGAGTTTGTCCAATATCTTTTTATTAGACAATGTCTCTCCCAAGGCTGCTAAGCTAATACCAAATTGTCAGATTGCCCAAAATTTCAAATATCTTGGAGTACAGATTTCACAGATCACTTCAGAGTTGCTTGCTTTAAAATGCAGTCTTACGTTACAAAGCTCACTCAGAGATTTAAAAAATGTTGATCTAAAGGATTTGGCAGGGGAAATGCAATGAGGAGGACACTTGAGAGAGCCTCAGTGTCCTGAAGAGAAAGCCCAACCCAGTTAGGCTTGCTGCAGGTGTCTAAACATCACCCGGTTAATTTTTATATTTATTTATTTTTAATCATATAGTAGCACAGTCAGGATTCCTGAACACTCTTGCAGTCGCTGAGCCAGCCAACAAAGCAATAGGTGAAATTGTATCCCTTAACAGTAAATACACACATAGCTATAGAATAGTGATCCATTTTATAGACAGCTGATGGAAATATTTATGCTTATATTGCCAGGGTATAGATTACTTTCCTCACAGCTTGTGATGTGATCGTGCTGCGATGGGATTGGACTGTTGCGTTATACTTGAGTGTGTAACTGAGGGCTAACCCGGTATATTAAGGTTGATTCTTTTGCCATGCTAAGATGGTGAAAAAGAGATCTGCCGAATCACCCCAATGCCTCAGGTGCATGCCTAACTGTGCTAAAAGTAGAATTTTGGGATTTTGTTTTAAATTGGGAGTTTCCGCCAAGAGTTTTGATGGAAATAATGGCAAAAAAAAGGACTGTAATGAAGGAATACTGGCTGTCTGGTCAGAACCGTGGCCATAGGAGACAGTGGCCCTACGATACTATCCAAATGCTTGAAAAATTCTGATTTTAAGAGGTCGTATCTGATTGCCTGTGGAGAAGAGACACCTTTTCTGATTTAGCCCTTTGCGCTCCAAGATAGGTGATGTGATGCAGATTCAGCAAAGTGCTGCACAAGTCCCCAAAAGATGGGAATGTCCCCTCAGTGTGCAGTGTTCCCTGGGCAAGCTGCCTGCCCTGGGAAGTAACACTTGGTCCCATAGCTCGGGTGAGGACCAGCTCCGTGTTGTTACTGCCTGGCTCCATCCTTTTCCTGTTTTTTCTTCCACTTTGCCGGTCTCCTGAGATATCAGCCAGGATGTTCAGGCTTGGGAGATCTTGGGTGTTGGGGTAAAAATACACCGTGTGCCGTTTGCAACTCTTAGACAAGTTTCCTTGGTCCCTTGTTCTGTGTGTGCTTAATTTAAATGACACTATTCCCATCCTCAGAATTGAAGCATTTGGTTAAATATTTTCTGGATAGGGACCCGCCCCTACTGGGTTCAGTGAGAACTGCTTGCCTTGAGTCAGGATTTGTCCCCAGCTGGTTTTCTTATTTGTTTTATTAGCTGCAGGAAGGAATATAATTCTATCTAGGAAGATAAAAAAATTTAGTTCTCTGAATGCTCAGTTTTCAGTTTTGGGAGGGGCACTGGCAGTAGAAGGAACCTTTTACTCTTCCGTGGGGAGAAGGGACAGGGCTTTGCTTGATCTGCAGTGCTGCAATTAAAACCAGCTACTCCTTGGGGCATTTCACTGTCTTCCTCCTTCTTCCCATCCAAGCTGCATCTGAAGTAGATGGAGTTGGTGTCCTCACTGCTTGGGTGGTACCCAGCCTTGGGGAAATAAATGCTTGTTTCTGCCATCTCTTCTTTCTGCAGCAGTGCAATTTTTTTAATTTCATGCTTTTCTAGGGCCTTTTTCTCCTGTTTTGCCTCATTTGTCATGTCTTACAAAAAAAAAAAAAATTAAAAGAATCAAAGCCATTAAGTCCTATTTTCTGCTTGTTCACAGCTTAGTGCCATCTCTACTTACCGAAAAGAATTATACTGTAGGCACTGCTTCTGTTTCATGATGATGCTAATGTCCCTCGAGCAGGGTTTTAACCTGCTTGCGTGCCCTTTCTGTGCCACAGCAAGCCTCTGCTCTGGCTGCAGGGCTTAGCGAGCGGTTGGGATGCCGTGGCACCAACATTCAAGGTATGGGGTAGGGTAAGGCAGGAGCCAGTTGTGAAAGGCTTGAGAGGTTTACTGCTGCAGCTTGGGAGGTCTCCCCTTCAGCACCTGGAGTGCTGGCCCGTGAGCTGTAATCTCTCATGTGGTACTACCTGATGTAGTATGTAACGTGTGGGTAGAGCTGTGCAGGGTAGTTGGGGAGGGTGGAAGTTCTGATGCACTTATTTTGTGTTTTTCCAGCTTCCTGCATGCTCGGAGTTGGCAGGTACATCCCTTCAGCTGAGCTGAATACTAGGGAAGAGGCCTCTTTTTGACTCCTTGGTGGCATTTCTGATAAGATTTCAACCACGTCAGCTCCTTCAGGAGCAGGATTTTGTCATATGTGTTTCACAATGAGCGAAGATTCCTGTTTCCATTTCCCTGTTGCTTGTGACAGTCAGATCGATTGCCTGTATTGCTTCTTGGCCTGTTTTATCCTGAGTCATTTGGAAACATCGCCACTCCCCAGCCGGCTCATTAGCATCCAGCATTACATGGTGCTGGCTTAGGGCTGAGCCGTCCCTTGTGCCAAGGCAGTAGTTGGCACATCCTTCCGGAGGGCAAGGAAAGATGTTCCTCAGCTGCTCCTCCTTTCTCTGAAGCCCAAGCTGTCACGGGCAGAGAAACAACTTTGCTTCTTGAGGATCAGACCATGGTGGATATGGCATCCCCACTCAGAAGCCCTGCCAGGCCCATCTGAGAGTAGGTGGGAGTGGTTCTTGGGAGGTGGGCCCCAGAGGTGCCAAAGACAGGCAGGTTGCTCACCCCCCCCAGGTGTCCTTCAGCCTCATCCCCTGCCGTTTTGTCACCCTGGGCTGTGAGAATGGTGCTGTTGCCCTTGTTTGCAAACCTCTGCTCTTCTCTCTCCTCCACCTAGGTACGGCGCAGACGTGGACGTGAATCATCACCTCCCTTCCCGGGCCCCCAGCCTCTCCTTGCGGCCCCTCACCACCCTGGTGGTCTGCCCCTTGTACATCAGCGCTGCCTACCACAACCTCCAGTGCTTCCGGCTGCTCCTCCAAGCTGGAGCCAACCCGGATTTTAACTGCTGTGGGCCCATCAACATCCAAGGCTTCTCTCGGGGCTCCCCTGTGTGCGTGATGGACGCTGTCTTGCGGCACGGCTGCGAAGCGGCGTTTGTCCACCTCTTGATTGACTTTGGAGCCAATCTGAACCTGGTCAAAGTGGAGGCCTTGGGTGTTGAATCCACGGGAAGAGTCAAAGTCAACCCTGAAGCTCTGCAGGTGTTCAAAGAAGCAAGGGGTAAGTGGCTTTGACTCACTGACTTACTAGGTTTTATCTAGCTCTGGATTCAGAAGGAATGTTTGGAGAGTTTATTTGGTCCTATTGGACCTGGGTCTTGGATCTGCAGACCACAGGTGGGTTACAGCATAGCCAGGGAGATGCAGTTCTCTGAAGCCTTCCCCTTGCTGCTCTTGAGTGATCCTGTGTTCTGCAGGGGAGCCAAGAGAAGGACCCAAAAGGTAGTTATATCTGGACAGGCTATGTGTTAAGTCACAAATGGTAGTAGCAAGGGACAGGAGAGAGCTCAGGTGGTGGTGGAAAGAGGTGGGGAAAAGCTGGCTTTTTTGAATTTAATATCCTCTGAGAAGCAAATGAGTTATGAAAGAAGTAAACCAGAGGTTCAGACCTGAATATGCCTAAATTTACCTGCTATTTCTTTCTTTTTATAACAAAAGCAACGTCAATGCAGTGTGCACCCTTGTTCCAACAAGGGCAGCACCTCATAAAATCCACCAGGCTCAGCTGGTGAAGGCCAGGGCTTTGCACCAAAGTCAGAAGCGAGGTTTCCCTCTCAAACTCCAGAGAAATTTGAAGGGAATTCAGGATGTGGGATACAACCCCCAGCCCCGACCCTGAAGTTATTCAGCTTTGCACATGCTTGTTTTTTAAACCTGCCTGGACTTTTGCTGAGAAGAGGCACACATAAGCTGGAACAGGTGGTTTCCATTAAGCCTGGGTTTAGGAGGCAAATGGGACTCCTCAGGTAGAGCATGGAGGATAACGCAGTGGTGCCTTGGAGGCCAAGTTCCTGAATCAACATGGACACCACTATCCTCTTGTCCCAGTGCTGAAAGAGCTCTCCATGAACTCAGAAGAAGCCTTCTTGTTGGGAGAAGTTGGGATGAGGCCTGAGCTGGCCATCAATGCTATCATTTCCCAGGGTATGTTTTAAAGTAAAAATAAAGTCCACATAATTTTAAAACTATCCAAATAGTCTAAGCCCTCCCTGGTGTGGATTTGGCAGTGATCTCTTGAACCCTCTCATGCGAGGACTGACTCCATGGTCACGACTCCATGCAGTCTCCAGCTTGCCCTTCCAAACTGCCCGTGTGGCAGCTGTTGTTGCTCCAAGTCTTTGGCCAAAAGGTTTGGTCTCCTCACAGGGAGGATTTCTGCACGCTCAGCTCTCCTGTGCTGCCTTCGTGTTGCTGTGTGGGATGTGGCCTCAGCGTTTGGAAGGGGTAAATGGCTCCTCAGCTGTCAGCCAGAGCTCAGCACAATTTACACACTGTTATCCCTCTCTTTTCCTCTCTCTGTCCCTCAATAGTTTTTCTCTGCTTTCCTCCTTGCAGGCCGCACCCGGAGCCTCTTGTCTCTCTGCCGCATAGCTGTACGAAGAATACTTGGCAAATCTCGTCTGGATCTGATCCATATCCTTCCAATCCCAGATCCCATTAAACAATTTTTACTTCATGAACACAGTTAAAGGGCAACTGGCTGCTTTCTGGGACAGTTTGACTTGGTAAATGAGTGCGCTGATTAAGCCAGGTGCCAATCCTAACCCTTGTCCCACAGTGAAATAACTGTCTTGCTCATGGAGTGCACATAATTCCCTGCCCCTGTGATCTCACCTCCAAATTTAGGGTGCAGTGATTTTGTGTGTATATTCTTAAGCTACCAGATATCTAACTAGTGATCTCTTGTTTGCAACTGGTTGGGTGATGAGGCCGATAAGCGTGTGTGGCTGTTACAAGAGCAAATACAATATATCCTATACCTGTTAGCATATGTCTGTTTGTCATGACTCTACCTCTGTTATTGATCTGTGTTATAAACACACACCTTGGGTCTCAACAGTAACTTCTGTGTGGAGAAGTGTCTGTATTTAAGCCTTTCCTCTTCCCATAGTGTACGAGGGAGTCTCTCCCTGCCTTGGGAAGGGGTTTACAACAGCGCTGTTCTTGTTCTGCCATCAGTACCTGGCCTTTCTCCTCTGTATGAAATTTGTGATTGCTGCTATAGAAGTGGGTATATTTTCTTCGGTTCTCTTTTGGTGTGAAATGCATCGTGTTTCTTGTCCAGCACTGTGCATTACTTGGAAAATTGTTTCTGTGTCTTTACATGTTGTAAGGTAGCTGCTGACTTGGCTTTCTTCACGTAGAGGCCCTGTCACACAGGTGGGAGAGTAGCAGAATATGCGATCCTGTCCTGTCTTGAGTCATTCCTACAGAGCACCAGATCTGCTGTGGCAGCTTGGCTCTCCCTCCGACGCCATAGTGGACGAGGCAGGGGCTGATGGGTCCTCCTCCTGACTGCCTAGGTCCACATCAAGTCTTGTGACCACTGCCATAGCACGAATGAAAAAACTCAGAGAAGAGGAAAAGGAAATTTCACCTCTGGAAACCGATAGCCACGCAGCCTGTTGTGGGGATGTCGTCTCTGTGGTTCAGTCGCTGCTACAGTGATGGTGGGACAAGGACTGTGATACTCAGATGAAGCCAGCACATGAACCTGGCGGGTTTCTAGGATGCATTTTGAAAAAGCAGTGGCTAAATTAATCTTCTCTTTGCTGTCAAATGGGTTTGAATATTTGAGGATGACCAGGAGCAGCAGTGGAGGGGTTGCTAAATTAAACTGTTGTGTAGCTGTGCTGGGTGGTAATTGATGCAATGCCTGTGAGTATATCTGTGTGATTATGAAGAGAAAGATGACAAAATGGTCCCTAGACTGCCAGCATGCAATATTGCAGTCATTATGGTGGTGTTGAAAGCGCAGTGAAGTAGCTGACAATGCACAGCACTTAGGAGTTCCTCTCTGCCTTTTATTCTGTATCCCATGGTGGCAGTATGACCAGAGAAGACAGAATCACACAGAAGACTCCCAGATCCACTTAATGGGTTTTCTTGTTTGCACACTGCTTCTACTAGCCTTGTGGAAAAGGGAGAAGAAGGAGAGTTGGAGAGTTAGGAGGTGCTTCCAAACCCAGCAGCCTGGGCTGCTTTGATTTCCAGTGCCTCTGCATTGCTGTGTACCTTCATGTCACAGGCTCACAGGAGAGTGTCATTCTGCAGCGAGTCCACAGCCTTTCATTGGGATCTCAGGGTCAGCCAGCTCCTTAAAGGTAGTGACATAGTCATTGTATAGGAAACACTGTCAAAACAGCAGGTTTAGAAGGACAGAGATGATGGTCCGTCAGGATCTTGGGTAAAAACTCAGGTGATAATTGGTACTTGCTTTTATTTTACTGACTGAAGTTCTTTCTAGTCCTTGTGTTATAAGTTGATTTTTTTTGAACAGTTTTTCTTTGCTAGATGTTCTTTCTGTGCTCATGCAGTTGGCATGGGTATTTTTCCAGCTGTGATCCTAAAAATGTTGGGGATTTATTTATTGTATGGTACTAGTGCCTAGGGATCTGTTGTTGAGAGCTCAGTTAAGCGTGGGGTGGCAAGGACGGTAGGAGAGCTTCTCCTGGGAATGGGATTTACCTCTGGTTGCTCTTCTTGACCCTGTTGCTGCAGAAACAGGGAAGTGAGGTTTTTTTAAGCTACTTTGTGTTTTAGTTTCAACAGCCTTTGGCCAACAGCCCTGGTTATCCTACCTCTACAGGAGCAGATCCTCAAGGCTGCCCCGTGAACTTGCTCCAGAGGTCTGGACACGTTACAAAATGTTCTTTTCTTCTTTTTTTTTTTTTTTCCCCCGGAGGCTTAAATGAATGCAAAATCATAGTTTCTGGTCCTCCCGGTGTGGGATGTGTGTAGGGTGGAGTTTGCTGAGCAACGATGGTCTTTATTGCATGTTTCATTATCTGCAGAAGAACATGCACCTTTCCAAGATGCTCCCAGAGAAGGAGGAAGGGCAGGAAAAACACAGTCCCTGATTGTTTCCTTTTATTTCAGTTCCACAGCCAGGCCTGGAAGGTGCAGCTGGCCCCTTCCATTGCCCTACTCACTGATTTTAGGATAAGGTGGCAAAATGTACACTGCTGAGAACAGTCTGAAGGGTGGTGGTTACACTGGTGGTTACCAGTGTGCAGATAGCAAAGCAAAGGATCTTCTCAAAACCCTCATCAGGTGAGATACAATGGCAAGGATAGACAGCTGTAGGCATGTTTTCAAGGTGGGAAGGCAGCAGGCTTTGCACTGTTTCCTTTCCAGGCTTGCAGATGGTTTAGGTTTTCACCATGCTGGAGGCCGAAGCAGCCCATGAGCATGTTGCCGGGGAGTTGTGTGCTTGCTTTATAGAAGTGTTAACATGCCTGAAAGATGCAAACAGGTTGTAAAGCCTCTTGTCACCTTGCTGGTGGAGCCATAATATTTTGCAGGAGCATGGGCCGAATGTGCTCTCTGACTCCAGTGTATAGAGGCAGAAAATGAGGTAGGTTGTCTTGAGAAAATGCCACGGCAACAGCTTCTTTGGGTTAGCTTTTTCCCCCTTGATTTTTACTTGTTCGTACAATTTTGCAAACTACTTATCCATTAGTGCCTTTTGGGTGAAGGTGGTAGGATGGATGTGGCTCCTCTGGGGAGAGCTGGCTCCACGGGGAATGAGCTATGGGGAAGCACTGCCGTGTGAGTGATGCAGGGTGGCCCAAAGTAGTTCTTAGAATTAAGTTAACTCAGTGCCTGATGTAACCTGAGTATATAAAGTTAAGCCTCTGCAGATGACCTGTTACATTTTTAATTGCAGATGCTTCAGCCTTTGGTGTGTTGACTGTCGTGCCCTACGGTGTGCTTATGGATAGCCAGGCAGTGGCACCTTGACCAGCCTGGCAACAGTGCTCCCTCCTGCAACCGTAACTCCCATGTGAGTGAGATTGTGAAGAGAGCCAATACCTGGCACTGATACCTTTCTTTTGCAGGTCATAGGATCATAGAATGTGTTGGGATGCAAGGGGCCTTTAGAGGTCATCTAGTCCTGCAGTGAGCAGGCACATCTTTAACTAGATCAGGTTGCTTAGATCCCCATCAAGCCTGACCTGGAATATCTCCAGGAATGGGACCCACTGTTAAGCTCAAGCTGTAGGTGGAAACTTTGGCCTCTGTGTGTGTAGTTAGTTCTTTTCACTTCAAGCCTGAAGGACTACATGAGTCTTTAGATCCAACAGCTGTGGAGTCCAAAGGATTCCCCTGACTTTGGATATCTCCAGCCCCTTATCCAGAGGTCAAAGGATGGTTCTTCCAACCCAGTATCAAACAGGCTTGAGATTTATCAATTACTTGGACATGTGCAGAATCAAAGCTTTGAAGTGCAGGAGGTGTTATAGCCGGACTGCCATCCAACTCCCACCTTAACTGGGGGACCGTGCCTCCTGCACAGATCTCAGTGTTAAACTTGGATGGTCTTTTGGCTTGAGGGCCTGAAGTGAGTCCAACTCAGGGGGACAGCTCACATAATATTAAGCTGTAAGTGCAGCGATCACTGTTAGAGTAAGTCCCTGAGGACGTTGGTTGCTCAGGCTACATAAACCCAGCTATGCCTAAGTGAAGTGGTTTAACACACGGTTATAGAAGATTGGAAATTTTTGTTGTAGAGAGATAATAATGAATCTCAAGATAGCTTTGTGATATTCATAGACCTTGGTGTCCTGTCCTGTAGGGCCAAAAGCTATATTCTCTGGCTGTCCCTGTCCTTTTAGTCCCAAGAAACAACAGTCTTCCAATATGAAATCTGTGTAGTATGTGTAGATTCTGTATCTTCATGCTATATGAACAGCATTTATTTTTGCCTTAACTCGGGCTTCACCACTTCCTCTTATGTAGCAAAGCATTCTCTTTGGTAAAGGTATTCTTTTCCACATTGTTCATGGGACGCACTCGGATAACACGAGTAACAAATGAGTATCGTGAACTCATGGGTGGGAAATTAAACATTTCTGCGGTGTGCATCCCCTGTGTTGAAGAATTCCTATTGTGCATAATACATAAAGTGTGCTTTGTGTGGCCTTGCTATAAGCTTGGGTGGGATGGGATAACAAAATTTGGAAAATGGTTAAAGAACCAAAACAGATCTGGAATAAGCAAAGCAGATCCAAAGCAGTCTTTTTCATGTGGGCTTTCTTTTTTGTCCTTGTTGCTCTGGAGGATTTCCAGAGCATGAAATGCTGGTAGCTGGTACCCAAATATAATTTCCTGCCCTTTGGGAATTTTGCAAAAGGCAGAGCGTTTGGTGTTTTTGTTTTGCTTTGGTTTGGTTTTTTTTTGTTTGGTTGTTTTTTGTTTGGTTTTGGGGTTTTGTTTTTGGTTTTTTCCCATCCCCAAAGGCAAGTAAAGCACTTCTTACACCAAAAGTGGCCTTTGAGGTGCAGCACCTTTTTAGCCTTTCCTATTCCAGTGAAGAAGGCAGCATAAGAACCTGCCTGGGACAGAATAGAGGTGACAGACACCCACTTTAGCAGTCAGCGGTCTTTTGGTTTTGCCCAGGGTAAAATGATTGTGCACAGCAGCAAGGTTCCCTTTGAGAGCAGGTCGGAGGCACGTGTGTTGGGCTTGGATCCATGTGTAGCTGAATAAAGATATTCCAGTGCAAAAAGCACCAGCTGTCTGCCTAATTATTTGCTTCACCGTGAGGAGGAGGAGTTACAGCTCTGCGAAGCAAAGAGCGGGGACTGGATTTGCAGAAGCCTGAATCCTGCTGGCCTCGGAGGCTGTGGCTGACTCCTCTGCGTGTTTTGCTTCCACTGGAGGGGGCCGGAGAACCGTGCTGCCTGCGAGGGGACAGGGACTGGGCGGTGGTTTATTGCCACCTCCTGCCTGGCCACCCCTGGCCAATTTTCAGGATGGAGCGTGGCAGAGAAATCGAAACGTAAGCCATCGTGAATGTGCAGAGGAGCCCCCCTCTCTGCAGCCTTCCCTCGCTCCCAAATCCTCTTTCACGAGCTCATGTGTTCTTTCCTCGGGGTGCGATGGTGGCTTGTGAGGTGGCTGCTGTCACCAAGTGCTGCTCAGAGCAGCTCAAAGCTCTTGGGTTTCCACCTGGCCCTTCAAAACAGGCTGAAGAAGATTCGTTATGCCTCTAATTTCTGCTCCTTCTTTCTTTGCCGTTCTGGAAATGCAAGTCCTTGGTTTGTCTTGGCATGAAAGTATGTGAAGTTGGTGTCATTTCTCAAAATATTTTGATTCTTACAACTTTTCTCTGGCATTTTCATTCTTAAGCTGCAAGGATTTCTGATAGTTACTCTCTTCTTCCTAGGGGTTAGCAGATGTGCAGGCTTCCGTCTGTAACACGTGAACAATTTGTGTTCTTTAACTCAGATGATAGAAAGAGCATTTTGAGTACTTGAGGATTTAGTTCTTGTGGCTATCTCCAGTCAAAGGTACAATCCCCTTTTTTAGGATTCCTGCTATTTTTTTCTCAGGAGGTGTTTGCCTGAGCTGGTGCTAGCATTTCCTCTAAAGGCAAAAAGAGACTTTCTTCTAAATTGGAAGAAAGCAATCAAATAGTTTGGAAATTATAGTGATTTAAAAAAAACCCCAACAAACAAAAACCCCCTCTAATTTGAAATTCTGACATCTCCCTACTCCTCTAGCTCGGAAGTGGCTCCCTCCTGCTTCCCAGTGTATCTCCCCCCAAGCTTGT
>NW_009705494.1:182620-191921 GCF_000703405.1 Apaloderma vittatum | reverse complement strand
TCCAACTTTGCACCCAGGGCTTACCGGGTGGCAGCTCAGTGACAGCATCTCTGTGCGACTGCTTGGAAAAAACAGGAGATTTATCATCAACTAGGAGAGATCCATGTCCCTGAGCTGCAAACCTCAGGACAATAAGCCTAGAATTATTTAAAGAGCTGCTAGATTGCAACAGTGATTTTGCATGTTATTGATCAGTCTTCTCTCGTTATCTTTCTGGGTTTTCTGGTCATCTCTCACTGAGTTGCACGTGTGGCTGGGGAGAAGATCTCATAGGTGAGTCTGTCCTTGGTTTATATAATGGCAGTACATTTTTCTTATTACTCACACGCATTAATCTTATCTTAAAATCTAATGCGGAGTTCCCTTCCCTGCAGCAGCAAGGAAGAGAAGAGATTTTGCCTTGTGATGTTCAAATATTTGCTCTGGGCTATGAGAACCAACCAAGACTGCGGTAAATCTCAGTCAGCCTCAAAGCATTTCCTCTAGTACGCGCTACTTCCACTCCCCTGGCTGCTGCTAGGGAAGCCCCTGCCTGTTTAGCATTTTTTATTTTTTTCTTCTTCCCCGTCAGCTCTTTCGGGCTTGTCTTCCCTCCCAAACGAGCTCTGTGTCCCCTGCGAATTGCAACATGGAAGACAAATAAGAGGTTCGCACCTGCGGCATGCCTGAGAGACGGGGCAGCAGACGTGGGTCGCCCAGCTCCTACACCCGTGCCAGCCCCACGCAGGTACGGGAGGCTGCAGCCCCTCTGAGAGCGTAGTTGCACTATGGAGCTCATTAGCCCATCTCCAGGTACACTTATTTCCCACTGCTTTCAGCACTTTTTCCCCCTGACACATATGTACGAGCCTAATTCATACTGTTCTGGTTTGCACTTTTTTTCCCTCATTTTTTTTGGTTTTGTTTTTTGTTGTTTATACTTCAGAGACAAATGAAATCTGCTTTTGTTTACTGGAAAGTATGCCTTATTTTCCCATCGTCGAGCATCTGGTGTTTGTAAAATGCACAACGAATCTTTCCAACAGAAAATCAGCCAGCCTGAGTGTGCCTGGCCGGGAGGTCACGTGCATCGTGATCTTTATCCTAAAAAGGTACTAAAACGTCCAAATCCAGAAAGTGCCGTCTAAACGTGGCGCTCATGGGTGAACAGCTACAGATAATATGATGGAAATTCATATTTCCCATCAAATGAATTTTTAGCGAAGGCTGTGAGTTCGAGGGTCAAGTAAGCGTTTGCCTGAAAGTTTCATGCAAGAAGGGAGCGGTGGGTGGTGAGTACCTGTGAGCCCCAGGAACAAGCATCTCCAACTATTTTCAGCGTCTCGCTTCTGCCACTAGGAAGTCAGGGAGAAAAACAAAGAAGCCAAGATGGGTAAGATAGAGTTGGAAAGCCGTTATTGTTGATTAATGGCTCCGGACATCCACCAGAAGGTAGCAGGATGATGTACGACCTGTTCACAGCCCACTCCCTGTGGCACAGGCTTTCTATAAGCTTTCCAAACATACCAGGGTGAGGTGATGCTTGCAGACACGGCATTTTCTCTGATGGCGTCTTTCCACAGTCATCTGAAAGCTGCTAAGGGAATTTTTGAAGCTGATTTCCAGCCACGATTCACTTGGCCAACTCCGCGCTTGCCTTTAATTTTAACAATTTGGCGACGTCCATTTATTTAACGTTTTGTAAAGCAGGCTCTGCGTTTGCTCAGGGAAAATGAGAGTTGAAGGATGATAAAATGCCTTCATAAATACGAAGTTAAATTAAGAAATCGCTTTAAAAGCACCGAGTGCTATTAGCCCCAGGTAGTGGTGTGACTTACAGCATTGCGAGCTGTGGTCCCGATTGGAGGCCCAGAAGATTAAGGAGGCACAGGGAGTGGGGTGGATTGTTCTGTGGGTGTTTCTGGCCTTTCTGACCCTGCTTTTGTTTGCAGTTGGAATGTAACAATAGGTTCATCCCTTGTTTTGTTTCCTACAAAACAGTTTATACCGGCAAGTCTTAATTTTGGAGAATTTCTGCAGTGGAGCACTTCGTATCAGTTTGTAAACACCTTCTGGAGGTTTTCTCTTATAGCTGATCATATTCATGTTACGCCATGACCCCGTCTGTAGTGAAAAGTCTCGTGATGCCATAAATGCAATATTTAATCTAATTTAATTCTTTAGTTTTTATTTTCAAATTGCTAATGGTAGCTGCAGCTTGGTCACGATTGGGACATCCATCAAATTAATTTAAGTGGTTTTTTAGATGTTTTACTTTGTTTCCCCATTGTCCTAGGATGAGGTTAAAGATTGGGTGCTACAATAAATACCAAGCATGTTTTCAGGGGCTACTTGGGCACCACCAAATTCACAGATAGATGCTCTGAAGAGTAATCCAGGGCATACCAGCATGACGCCACCTTGCACAGATGACTAAAGAAGCTTTGATCATGTGCTGGTGCCTGGTGACATCTCTGAGCAGCACTTTATTGCTGAACAGTGCTGGATAGGACAAAGCTTCTGGGCTGCGGAAAAGCTGACTTGGTCTTGAGATGCTGCAGTCTTTGGGCCTTCGTGGCAATGTAACAGCAGTCTTCCTCACATCTCAACACCACCCTAGCACATCTCTTGTCGAGCTGGAAAGGGATTTTACTTGTGTTGTAGGACTTTCTGTTGTTTAAAGGCACTTGGGTCTTGACCTTCATCAAAGCAACCAGTAAAACCTACCTAGGAAAGCAGAAGTTTCCAATGACCCTAGCTCCACTCTTAATATCAGTTTGCGTAATTACCAACCTCCATTAGTGCAAACTTTCTTAAAGCCCAAGCATCAAACCAGAGGTTCTTCTTTGCCTAGATTGGTGACTGCCACCAGTCTGGAGGTGGATCATCTTGGACTTGATGGACTTGGCAGTGCTAGGTTTATGGTTGGACTGGATGATCTTAAAAGTCTTCTCCAACCTAAATGATTCTAAGATTCTATCTGCACCTTCACATGTGCCAGCTGCTCTTTCCTTTTTCATCTCTGTGGCCTCCATCATGCAAACCTCGGTGTCCTGTCCAAATCATCCATCATTCAAACAGAACTGTAGCCTAAAGGCCATCTGTGAAATCTGGAAGTTGAGAACTATTTTTAACTCAGTAGCTTGAGACAGCGTCTGGTCCCTCTTGCTGGGTGTTCAGTGAACTTTGGGTCTAGTCCATAAACTTTCAGTGTAGTGATAACCCTAAATATTTCATGCATTGTAGACTATGAATGATGCAAAAATGTCAGCAAAACCTCTTGTGCCAATGCAAACAACAGTAGGAAGTTTTACTGTACCCATTGCTGGTGCATGAACTTCGTTCCTCTTCATGCTCTGTATGTGTTCATGCGTTAAGAGAGGCTAAAAGAAATGAGGTGCAGGTAAATATGACTCTCATAATGCTATGCTACCCAAACTAAAAAAAAAAAGGACAGTTAAAGGGTTTTTTTGCATTCAGACTTCCAAAACACTGAAAGAAGCTCAATGCTGGTTGAACTGCTGCAGGTCTGTGTTTGTTTCTCAGCAAAGAGCATTTAAAATGCCATGAAAAAGTGGTGAGTGCACATCGTTCCACTCCGGACCAGCACAGAATTTGCTGGGCAAGCCTTGACTGGATGTACTTCCACGTGGGCCCCTCTTCAGAATTCAGCGGGAACACGGACAACACCACCCTGCCGTTTGGAAGAAATTACCTAATTGGTGATGCACTCATTTCCAAGGTCAGCGAAAATGGTAAATGTGCTGGCAAACAGGTAGTCGTGTGTCCACTGTGAATTTGGCTCTTCTGACGTTCCTTTTCTCTGCTACAAGAAATGATTTGCCGGGCTTTCAAGTACCCAATCTTGTTAGCATGGGTCAGATGTTTTAAACATAACTAAGGATGTTATATAAGCTAATTAAATCAAGGCATCTGGCGTGTATATCATTCTGCAGATAGGTTTCCATGGCTTTATATATGCCATGAATGTCGTTAAAAGATTAGATTATAAATCGGATAGATCTTGTGTTCTTCCAGAGACAACCTGTCTTTAAACTGAGGTTTAGACTACTAGATGGAGCTGGCTAAACAGCCCTGGCTGCGTGTGTGCCTGTTTTGCCCCAGAGCAGGTGGCATTGCAAGTCTACAGCCCCACTGCTCCCTGTAGCACCTGCTTCCCTCAGGAAGATATTCTTGATGTCCAGGTGACCCTAGGCGTGCATCGATACATCACATGAGCATTTTCTTTTTCAAGTGTCTGAAGCTGGTTTTTGCCTTCTCCGTAGACAGCAACAAGAAAAGGGAGAGAGTAACGAGCTCTTGGGCTTGCAGTTCAGACACATGCAGTGCTTAGGTCCCGTGGGCCTGGGAGCCTCCAGACCCGTTTTTTCAGCGACTTGGGTCACTTTCCCCCTTTCTGTGCAGACTTCCACAAGTCCAAGCTGGGTCACTGTGGGCAAGTGCCATGTCTGGTCCATGTGATTCACCCCCGGCAGGAATGTGTGATGCTGGGATGCGGGAAGTCCAAGACCGACGATTCATTTCCCTGCAACCATCGAGCAATGACGTTGGTTCATCCCCACTGGGGTTAGGGAGAATGGATTTTTTCACCAAACTACCCCAAGTGCTGAAGTCCCCACATGTTTCAGCTATTACTCACACTCTCTTAAAACAGAATTAGCCCCTGAAAGGATGGGCCTGAGCCTCCCTTCGTGCAAGTCGACATGATTCGTTGGAGAGGCAGAACCAGTTTGTACCAGAAGATTTTAATTAGTTCAGGAATTTAAAAGGCCAGCAGAAAACTGGGCCTGGGCAAACACCATTTTGTTTTGACAGTACTGCACCTTCCACTCTTTTGAAAAGAACTGTCTCTCCTGACCACCTTCGAATTTGGCCAGGAGCTGTGAATCATGGGCCCTTCAAGCCCCCAGTGGTCTGAGCGATTATGCCTGTAGTGGGAGGACAGCAGGTGCCCAAGCAACACAGAAGCCCTCCTCTGCAACACAATGCCAGAGGACAGAGGTGGCCCTGGTTTTTTGGGTCTCTAGACAGATGGGAGGCACATGGTGGTTGCTTTTTGTTGGTCTTGTGGCTGGGGGGGTTTTTGCGGCAGGAGCCGGTCTCCTCCTGGTGCTGCCAAGATCCAGGAGTTAATTCTTATTCCATGAGAAGGCCAGAGCTTGCATCCAGCCAGTTCCCTGAGGTGCAGGGAAAGAAACTCTCTGAGAAATAAACACAGACACAAACAAACACCAGACTTGGCACACGGCTTCGCAGGCAATGGGAATATCTTTTAGATTCCCGCCGAGGTAATTGGACTGCAGGGAAGCTTCCCTGCTCTGCCTTTTGGCACCCAGGGAGGGTCCACTTGCCAAAACGCTTTGTGATCCCTTGAGCTGTGTCTGGGCTGGACCTTTGCGCTTCTGCCCAGTCCATCCCACCCCAGTGCTTGCCTGTGTGCTTGCTGCATTCCTCATCTAGCCTATTCCCATGGATGTGCATTGAACCTTCTGCCCAGTAAACCCACCCTCTTCTGATGTGTTTTTATTCCAGTTCTTGGTGTTCCTCATGGGAAAGCTTCCCTAAATCTCCTTTACATCTCCTTGCACCTACTGAGGTTGTCCTTTCTGCAGGGTTCTCCCTGTAGCTGGAGTGGGATCCTGTAGCTGGGGCTTGCAGGTACGAATGTGGGAGATGGTGGCTCTTTTCTTCTGAGCCTTGGCGCCTTTGCGTTGCTCCACACCTTTCCTGGAATGCAAGACCCAACCCCAGATCTTATCTGCACTG
Source organism: Apaloderma vittatum (assembly GCF_000703405.1). NCBI lineage: Eukaryota > Metazoa > Chordata > Aves > Trogoniformes > Trogonidae > Apaloderma > Apaloderma vittatum. The sequence goes on along the minus strand of NW_009705494.1, from coordinate 186,155 downwards.
AACAGTACTTCTGGGCCTGGATGCTTTTCCCCACACTGACGTTACTCTGCAAGGTAAACATGCCAACATTTTTCAGGCTTTCAGAAGTCATGGAAATAAGGAAGAACCTACACCTGTCTTTCAGAGCTATTGCGTTTCCCTTTTGCTTTCCTTTATGTTCCTGCAGCTTTGCGACTGCTTTGCAAAATTTAAAACGCTTGCCAAATTTTCTCCTCGATGAGGAGGGGGGGGAGCTTTGCTCTTTAACCCCCGAATCGCAGCACTTCAGCAGGTGAAACTCAGCGAGGCTTGGTTGTTCCGTGTGTTGCCACAGGCAGCATCCTCGACGTGTGATGGGCTGAGTGGTCTGATAACCACCCCTTAGAAAAAAGCAGAAATAGCTGCAGTGCTCGATGTGAGCAGCCAAATTTCAGGTCAATAGTACATTTGTTCTAATTTTGTCCTATGTCTCATGTGAAATGATACAGGCTATTATGTCTCTGTAATTCTGTGGTTTCCTTTTAGCTTGGTATTGATGAAGCTCATTTTAATAACCATTTTCAAGTGTAAATGGAAGCAAGAAAAGGGGGCAAGAAAAATGAATTTTTAAGTGAGAATATAAAGGATTTAACTATGCTGAGTCTAATGAATACTCACTTTGGGAAACAAATGACTGTTTGGCAGCTTAGGCTGGAGACACTTTTAAAAGATACATAATTCACCAAAAGTGAAAGGCAATTTATTTCTCATGGACCCTTCCTCAGGCAGGAACAGTTTTCCTTAGGACTGTCTCTGTATGCTAGAAGCTCAACCATGCTTCATGCCAAGCAAGGAAAGTTACACGCTATGGTTTTTGAATTACAAATGGGAAATCCATACTGTTTTGGAATAAACAGCACTGGCCATTAGACAGTCTATTTGGTTACTATTTGGTTACAACTGCATAAGGAACAGCTCTAGTGGAAAAAAAAAAAAAAGAAGCAGCACTAACAGTCAATCGTCACTTTTTTTATTTTTTTCCCCCCTGCCTGGAAAACTTGGAGTTTTATGGCCTATGAACCACAAATTAGAATTGCAGGCAACAGATAAAGCTTCACTATAAATCCAGCTAATGCCAATGCCTGTTGGTGACTGCAACGGAGCAGTTGTCCAAATGCCCCTTTGGCAGTTATTGCCTGAACAGGATCTTTCCAACCAGCCAGGATCACCAAGTGGGTTCAGATGCCTTCAGAAAAACAGAGCATCCCTGGTGCAACAGCCACCACCACTGCTCTGGGGATCCCCCGGTAGACAAGGGTCCCCTGGGTAGGGACAAACAAGGAAGCTGATGCTGCTGTTTTGATCAGCATCTGCCATCCCAGTAAGTCTTGAAGGGCTTCTTCAGGACTTCCCCCAACCTCCATTTTCTCCAAGGAGCCCCAGATCTCTCTGATCCTTTACCTTCCTTCCCTGGGGAAGCAAATTTCTTGGCAAAACAGGAAGACTTGAGGTAGCTTGTCTCCAGAAAATTAATCCCTGTATTTGCTTGTCTTTCTTGATAGAAATTTTTCTCTAATTTCTGACCCAAAGCCACCTGGCTATAGTTTAAATCAGTGCTCTTCTCTTCACCATGCCACGTTGCAGGGCAAGGACACAACCCTCCCTCCTTAAGTGTCTCGTGCGCAGGGGCCGGGATAAGGTCGCTGGATGGAAAAACTCTTTCAGACGTCCTGGCTTGGATTCAAATGCTCAAAGATGTTGCCACTTTAGGACTGGTGAGTTAGGCTGCCAAGTCTCCCACCACTGCCTCAGAAAGATATAGGACCTCTGTCATATCTGCCAGCACCAGCTGCCCTGGTTGACCCAGAGGAGCAACACATATGAGGCTTCCATGTGTAGGAAGGAACCCAAAATGTCTCAGGTTGCCCTGAGGCTGTTGTCTCAGCTGGGACATTTTGTTCTTGAAGACGTTTGATGAGTGGAGTCCTGCTGGTTTGTCTTTGCTGCGTCAACAGAGAAGTGCCCGATGGGGAGAGGTGCTTAGTTTTTCCTTCCTAATAAAGACGAGCTCTCAACCCTTTTCTTTTACAGATGCAGCTTGTCTTGGTGACCAGAGGAGACGTGCAGGGCAGCATGTCACCTTTTCACAGCTAGGGAGTCTGCAGAGTAGTTCTCCTTGGACAGTCACAGCCAGCAGACCAGGATGCCAGGGGAGCATTAGAGGAGGCTTGAGACCTTGCATCCTGTCTTGGACTTGTCAAGGCACAAGTTTTGTTGCTCATGGACATACTTGGACTCCTGAGATATCTTTCAGATTGAGGGCAGAACTTCAAAGGTATACGGAGCGATTTCAGAGCATCCCATCATCATTCTTCAAAGTACGTATTTAAAAAACGAGAAATGTGCTTTTTTCCTTGCTCTCCATGCCAACAACAGAAATGGAGTATGGCTTACAGGGAAATGTATTTCATAACCCTTCAGGATAACTTTTCTTTTTTTAAAATAGAGGCATTACATGCATCTACACATAGAGGCATTCCTGGCATCTACCCAGTACCTGAAAGACAGGTTTGTGAATGAAGTCCACATAAGGCCCTTAGTGATAAGACTATGGGTTTGCTGATTGACTTGAGAACTGATGAGGAGGACAGGCGCTTTGTGTCAGTTATACACATTTCTTCCTTTTTTTCCCCCCCCCTTAGCCATTACCATTAGCAATTGCATACAAACAAACAAATAAGTGCATTTAAATACAGAAGTTTTTTCTGTCCCTTCAACCATGAATAATTACAAAATAATGACCAAAGTCTGGTTTCACTCAGCAAATGTTTCCAGGTTTTGTTTCCTTCTTAAATAATTCTGGGTTCCAGCAGTTACCCCCCTCTGCTTTTATTTTTTTGGATGCAGTTTCAGCTGGTCATATTTACTGATGCCTGGCACAGCACGATCAGAAAGCATGTGAGCTTCTTTAACGTGTTTCGTCGTTACAGCAAACCTTTCCCTGCCTTTGCTAATAGTCTGAGCACGCAACTTTTCCAAGCATATGTAGCCCCAAGCTATGCCCTGTTGCAAAAGTGGCAACATCTACTGGCAACACAAGTTTTCTCCCAGTTAAAATGCAGGCAGAGCCTAACCAGACCCTGAAAAGAAAAATCCTTTAATCAGGCTAATTGTGTTTGGTTTAAACCATGCTGAAGCTCAGTTGCATGTTCAGTATTAGATTTATGTGCTGGTGCAGGGAGAGTGTTGGATGCATGTGGGTCAGTGGTTTGGGTTCATGTGAGTTCAGGAAAAAAACCCACTTTTTCATTTCAGCTTACCTGGTTTCCCTGTCTGCTTTCTCCTCAGCCCTTGAGTTTTCCTTTTTTTATTTGATTGCACCCTAAAACAAAGCCCAAGTTTGCTTGGTTTCGAGCTTAAATGAGAAATAACTGATTTAATCTGATTTTCACCCACTGCTGTAAATCACCCTGCACTGACTTGCTGCCCTGTGCAGGTTTATGGAGGACAGGACGACCTTTGGTAGAGCAGGCAGGAATATAAAGGTCAGGCTCTTAATGCAGCCACAAAGAGGGAA
>NW_009705494.1:155760-182609 GCF_000703405.1 Apaloderma vittatum | reverse complement strand
CTGCTTACTCAGTGCTGCCTTCATATAGAGGCAGGAGCTTTTCTTTTGCTCACAACCTGCCTTGTGTCAGATCCCAGGTGTCTGAAATGGAGGTTTTCCTTGTTTTACTATTGGAAAACTTACTGGTGCCTTAACATATCGTCATAGTGCTTGATTCAGGAAAGGCAGGGAGGTCCAAAGAAAAGCTGTGTTATTTCGCTGCTGACATTTTTATTATGCTGTATTGTGTTATGCTGTGGGAAAAGCCACTAAGGCAGATTCCTTGGGAAGGTTTTGTACAGGCCTCCACCAGCTACCTTCTCTAACAGCATCCTTCACCTTCCCCTGCCCTGAATTATTCCCTTTCCCCCAGGGAAGCCTGTTGGGAATAACTCTTGTCACTTCACTGGTTTGCTGATTTTTCCACTTGACGACCATCTTACTTTCCCGTTTATCCTATTTTCAATGAGTTTAGCGTTTCCCAAAAGATGTTGTTTTCTAATTTTGGGTAAGAATACACATAGGCAGGAGGAAGGGTGGATGCATGCACATTACCTGCAGCACGGGCTTGAGGGTAGGAGGATCTTCATCGTCACATCATAAGGCACAAGGAGCCCAAAGGCCATGATTAGGTAGCTGTAATTTCACCTAAGGCTACTGTTTCTTGTGTGTTATTTATTTTTGAACAATAGAAGAGAGGGGACTTTGACACAACACATTTTCTGTGCTGTGTTGCAGGAGGCTGAACTCTGTTCAACACCAAAGGAAGAAAGGAGGGAATCTGGAACGTTTGTCAAGCTCAGGAAAACCTATTACTTCTTCCAATTTCTTTATTTTATTCTTTCTCTCTTCTTTGACTTTCCTTCTTCCACTATGCATGTCCTCTCCTCTTCTTTCCTTGCTGGGACCTTGGGATTTCTTTTGGTTCCAGAGGTGATCCTTGGCTGGTCCCAGTTGTGGGAGAGTTCTTCAGATCAGGATAGCTCTGAATATCCCTTCTATTCTAACACTAATATCCCACTGCAGCAGGCAGCCAATTCCCAACTTTTCAGGGAGGAAAATCGTGGTTTAAGCCTTTGGAGGTTTTGGGGCTCCCCCAGTATCCTGCCAGACACATGGTATGTGGGACCTTGTGTTTCTCGGAAGAGGGAGAGAAAGCATTTGTGATACAAGGCATACAGAGGGATGCATTTTAAGGTGCTTTCTATGAGACAAAATCCCTGGTTCTGCAAGTTTTTATTTTCCATGGATATGCAGCAGTAATAGGGCAATATTATGAGCAGTTGCTCCCGAAAGAGAGGCAAATTCAATTAAACAGTGATTGGTGTTGAAGCCTTGCAGCCAACAAGGGAATGAGTCCAGTGACTGGAAGGAAAAATATTATTAATAATTATAAGAAGAGGATGAATATGGACAAAATCAGAAACATGTTCTGGAATCCTCCAAAAATAGTACAAAAGAGATGCCAAACCTAACAAGTGAAGTAAAACTCTTAGGACAGAGTAATATGCTAAGGGAAATTAAAATAGTGAAAAGAGTTTCAGATGGAACCTCACTGAGGGTAACACCGTGGCCTCATGAGTTCAACTATTTTCTGAACTCAGGACCATCAGAAAGGAACTCTGGCCTCCAAGAGTGTTTAATTATGTTTGGAGTCCTCCTACACGGCCTGCTTGCTGCCTCAGTTCCTGCCAATAAAATAAGTGATAGTGAAGGAATGCCCATCAGCTCCAAAGTGGAGACTGGGATGGGGATTTTCAGAGTACTTGGACAGAATGTGATATGTGGGTCCTACTGACACTCTTCTCTGAACATTGGCTTAAATATTGACCACACCTCCTGATCGAAGAAAAACCAAAGAGGCAGTCAGAAGCTAATAGGAGAGCTGGCTGGAGATTTCTTTACGTTCCACAGCAGCTGGCTGTCTGGGTGCAGATGAGTGCCTGGTAGCAGATGTCTGTCCTGAGATGGCAGTTCCCAGTGCTCTATGCAAGAGATGACGGATGGGGTGACAAAGCCTTCACTTCTGTGACATGGTGCCTCACCTCTGTCCTGCTTTTGCTAACCTGAGGTGATCTGGTTGCCTTTCTCAACTTTAGAAGGTATAAAAACTCCTGGGACAGACATTGAATGCAGATACATCACTAATGTCCGTTTTTAAAAAATAAAATAGACCCTATTGATTAATGTTAGTGCCACAGACGAATGCAATGCTGATTCCCTCAGCTCCCATTTTTGCCTCCTTTTGATGTATTTTGAGTTTCTCAGCTGCCTTCGTCATAATGTCTTGCTCCAGGAGGGCAGGCAGCGCACTGACCACACACAGGCTTCGGGCTGTCCCAGTGAGCCCCGAGGAGCATCCCAGGCAGCAAGCAACCGGCACTGCTGAGCCCACCAACCACTCGGAGCATCTGGGGTCAGCGACAGTCAGCTGTCCAAACAGATGCACACGTGTGTTGAGACCAATGGAGGAAAACCCAGCAGAATCAGAGAGCTCCAGAGGCAGCGCAGTAGCTCTCTGAACCTGCCTTTCTCCTTTGATCTTCGCCCTACCTTCCTCTGCTGCTCCCATTTGTTTTCTTCCTCTTGTTTCTCTAGGTGGTTCTGGTCTCTGTTCAAGTGCCGATCTCCAGCTCAGAAATACTGCTCTGGGGTTTCAGGGGCATCTGAGAGCATCTCCTTCCTCCAGAATTAACTCATCTTTCACTGAGGGAGTGTACTGTTCCCCCTACTAGCCCAGGATGGAGGACTTCAGCCCACCTCGGGGGACATAACTAAAAGGCAAAGGCAGCAGGCAAGTACCACTTTTCTTATATTTTGCATATTTTCATCTATTTTTTTCTCACCCATGTTTTACTCTTCCCTATGACAATGTAACAGAAGTCATGTCTTACTTCAAAGATCCCCTCCTTTGGTGGTGTACTTCTATTTCCCATCCTAAAAGGAGCTCCCGCAACCAATAAAATGGGAGCCAGCCATTCTTCCTTGCTTTAGTCAGACATGCTGTAACAGAATACACACACACCCACACACTCATTCATCCTGTCTAATACATTTGTTTCTAGTTTAGATCTATTCAAAATGAGATCCAGTGTGGACACCTGTCTTGTTACCCAATAGTAGGTTAAAAAAATAAACTCTTCTGGCTCTGTGGGAAGGATGGAACAAGTGAACTTTCAGAAGCTTTCTTGCATAAACCAGGTAATGGGTCTAAGTGAAGAGAAGTCCATCCCATATTCTTGCATCTTCCAGAGCAGAGGAAGAACTGAGCTGGTCACCACCTTCTCCATGAGGTCGCTGTTGCCAAGATTTGCACCACAGAGATGCTCAGACACACCCTGTGAGAGCCAGAGGTCAGCTGCTTTATTAAGGAAAGAGAGATTTGTCCATAACCCAAGGAGACTGAACCTTGGGAGGGTTTCTCTGTCAGAGCCTGGAGAACACCAAGGCACCTAAATTGCCCTGTGCACCCTCTGCCTTTAGGCTCATGGGCTGCATTTACCTTCAGGGCAGGGCACCCACTGCTGCCCTGGGCTACATGGTAAGTATACCTGCCTCTTCTCTTGCCCTGTCTCCTGGATGCACTCTTGTAGATTTTTGTCCAGCTCCATCCCTCTCTCCCTCTCCTGCTGGTCCTGGCTGGACCTCTGGCTGGGTCCTGGTGTGGTCCATCCCTTTGCCTTGTCTAGGGCTTGCTGGTGAGCCCTGTGCCAGCACCCTGCTCTGCACCACTGCGTGCAGATGGTGTGGGAGAACATGCTGTTGGTGTGATACACACCTGCACCAGGGTCCCTCCTGGTTCCTGGCTTGTGCAGCACACGGGGCAGCTCCCTTCCTTGCAGTCTGAGATGGCACCAGGAGCTGTTTTAACAGGGACTGCTTGGCTACAACGTGGCTTAATTCCAAAGCTAACAGCTCTAATGTAACTTTAAAAACTAGAAAATAAGACATTTTTAAAGCTTCACATTGTAAGACATTGACATGGTTTCTTTTTTTTTTTTCCCCCTCCTTCATGCAATCAGCATAGTACTGATGTGTTCCTGAAATTTCCCTCCTTCAGATTTAAAAAATAGCCATATGTGTTTGGGAGACTGATTATGTTCCTTGGGACAACCAAGACCAACAACTTCGCTGAAACTTCTCTAGGCATTGGCTGGAAAGAGCAATTCAGTGTGAAATATGTAATGAACAGTCAAACTGGTTCCTCTTCATTTCCTTAGTTGAAGACATGAGCTCAACTTCATCGCGGGAACCCTTCACCTTTCAATACAGGTTTTGTGTCTGCTCTGCTTCCCTTTGATGCTGCAGGAGGCCAAGGTGTGTGCGTGAAATGGGGATGGAGGGAGGAGATGACAGCTTAGCACGAGGATATTATCCGGGTTTTGATGTGTCGGTAAAGCTGAGTGGTTTCTTATCCTCCCCTATTTTTCTCTTCTTTCATCCAGCATTTATTTCTGCTACATATGTTCCACTTTACACCATGCCAGAACTATGACAGAAGGAAAGGGAAGGGGCGGGAGAAAGAAAACCTCGGTAAAGTTTCTGTTCTGGAGAGAAAACAGGACTTTATCAAAATATTAGCAGAGTGCCAGCTGGTGCCGATTAGCATAACTCACTCTGGGTGAGAGTTTTCCATTTACCTTGTGCTGTTTTTCTTCCTCTGGGCTTCACATGGCCTTTCTTGACATGTGAAGATATTGTCCAACAAAATGAATCTGCTCTTATCATTCTGCTTGAGCGCTGTTCCTGAAGCTCTGCGACGTATGTTCAAAAATGCAATGTCCATTCAAATTGCATCTGAAAATGCAATGTCCCTTCAAAAGCCTGATTGCTCTGGGGCACCAAGTCCCCCAGAGCCATCAGGGTTCAGGCTGGTTCAGGGTTGTTGGATAATGAGAGATGACAGGTCAGAACTAAAAATGAGTTGTGCAGACACTCATTAACTAAACAGCATAGCTGGAGTGCCTGTGTCCCCATAGCTGGTTTGCAAAGGCAGCAGTACTAGGCTGGGTCTGACTCCCAAAGTGCTTGAGGGGTCTGGACACAGGCGCTCTGCACCTTTGCAAGAGATGCTGCGGCTGCGTTCTGGACTCCAGCCCAGTGCCGAGCTTTTGTGGAGGTGAGGAAAGTATTGCTCTTTCATAAGCGCATGTTTTCAGAGATGTGATTGCTGAATATAAAGTAGAACCAGCTTTTAGAAGCAGAGGATAAAGATTTGGCTGGGAACCTCTGAGCTTGAGGACCAATAACTTGGGAATTGCTCTGAAATGTTTGATCTGTTTTGGGCCAGCAAATGCTGAGCCAGTGCCTGCCGTTAAGTGGAAGTTATTTTCTGCATCCACCAGAGTCCTATAAAACCATTTCCTCTGGGACCTACAGGGACAGCCAGGGCTGCTTTTCCCCCTTCACCCCCAACAATATCAATATGTAAGTGCTAAGGGAAGGAGGATGTGTTGTAGGACGGATGTAGGGGTAGCCTTGGGGCTCTATTGCTTTTTTCTGAGCAGCTTTGCCAGAGTGCTGGAATTGCCTTCTATTTATCTGGAGAGAAGTCTGGTCTTATGCTTAACAGGCAGAGCTGGTGCTCCTGAAGCCTGGTCCTACACCCACCTCTGCTGCAGGCTCCTCATGCCAGCCTGAGGAGACCATGTAGTCCTGCAAAACATATGAAAGGGCTTCGGGATGAGCAAAGCCAGTGCCTGCATCCATGGGGAATGCCTTAAATAAGCAGCGTCCAAACAACACAGGGCAGGACCACCTTTGTGTTTGTACAATGCCTGGCATGGAGGAACTTGAATCCCAGATCTCCAGCTGGAGCCTCACTGATGAAAGACCTGCACCAAACCATGCTTGGGGGCTACTTCATGACAGTACTTCTCTGGAGGCATCCTCTATGCAAACCTCTTTCAGAGGCCTCCAGTGGCTTTCTGTTCCAGGTCTTCTAATAAAAAGCTGTAATCTCTCTAGCTGCATTGCCTTTTGCTTTAATGAGCTTGTTTTCTGTATGTGATCAGGGGAAGGGACCTTGTCCAGATAGTGCAGAGCAAGCTTCCTTCAGGTATTTCTGTAGATGCCTTGAATTTTCAGAGGTGAACTCCGTGTATATACCCCATCCTCATCTCATCCCTCCATCCTCCTTCTCACACCTTCTTGGAAACCTTCATCTGCTTTTTGAAGCATGACTGTACTTACTCAGCATCCTTTGGTTCCTCTGGGCATTCCCACCTTATGTTGAAACATATTCAATCCCAAAATGTGCAGATATAAAGGTTGTGCTCAAAAAGTGCCACTGTCTTCCAGATAATAACCCTAGAGGCCAGCAGCTAGACATTAAGGGAGTACATGTCCTTCAAGAGTTGGGTGCTTTGGTGATAAGAAACTGAAGGAGTGATGGGAAAGGTTAAACCTCCACCTGACAAGTGGTGCCTTTCAGCTCTTGGATTTGCCTGAGCCAATTATTTTGTTTGCCCTGGAAGGCCATTTGCAAAGGCTGAAGGAAAGAAAATCAACCTTCTGCACCACCACCTAAGTGCTAAAGCAGACCCCGTGAGGTGAAGCACTGGGAGGTGTAAGTGGGAGAAGACCTGGCAGGAGATCTTGTTCTCTGGTTGTGCCTGGGGGCTTTTCCCATCAGAGCCCCTGGAAGGCCAGTGGGGAAATGATTCCAATTCCAGGCTTTCCAGCTTCCACGCTCATTTAACCCAAACCATTTCCTACTCTCCAAGAGGGAAGCAGGGATGAGGTTTGCAGATTCAAAGTTGGGGGAGGAACTGAAAGTGATATCAGCAGTTTTACAGCCATTTCTTTTCTTGGCAGGACATGAGGGAGAATGCCTCTCCACCTCTAGGACAGAAAGCAGAGGAATACAAAAGCTGAAACATTTTTTTCAGTTTCTCCTGACTATCTTCCCTTGCTCAGCCATTTTATTAGGGTTCAAAGTTCATCCACAGAGCACCTATTACCCCATGCCTTTTAATCCTCTGTATCCTCAAAGGTCACACATCCTGAGAGACTGCTGTCCAAGACAAGCCACATTTCCCCATCAGTGCTGACTAAAGGCTGTGGCAAACAACCACAAAGTGTCATCTCCATCTAGAGAGAACAGAAATCACTGGGGAAAAGTGTGTGTGAGGCAAATGTTTCTGTTGAACCTTTGATTTTGGTCATTTTTGTCTCATCTCCTGGTGAGAATACCTTGCTTAAGCTAAGCCCACTGAGCAGAGGCTTAGTGGGTAGGGAGGTAGGGAGCTCAGAGGCAGTACTGCATGGCTGTCATCATCAAACCCTGCCCACTGCAGAGTGCTACCCTATCCACTGGTAGCAGGGATCAGGCTCAGATCCTCTTTGCAGTGAGGCTAGCTTACTTTCTCCAGCTTCTAGGCATCTAAATAACGCCCTCACAACAAAGACTTGGGTCCCATTTCCCACCTCACCTGAACCTGTTGCCCTCAGAACATCCTTTGCTTTAAAAATCTCTGTGTGACATGTCAGATCCTCTTCTGAAAAGTGCAATCTTCTGTGACTCACTTAGCTGGAGCCAGTTTTCCATGCAAAGGAAAGGGAAAAAAAAAAAAAGAGAAATAGCTGACCTGTTGCTGTCCTTGCTCTCATGTATCCATTTACATCTACAGCATTTGGAGAGAGGGATATCTCTGTGTTTTTCCAGTCCTGAACACAACGAGAGCTTGTGGCATGAGTGTAATATAAATAAAACCCTAATAAAGTAGGAAAACAGGTAGGTGAAGATATGACTGGAGAATATGATATGAGATCAGAGGCATTTCAGAGTGATATCTTCGGTGCTCTTCCCACACGGCAGGAGAGCAGCGGAAAATTCCTCGATCCCATCATAACACCGTTGCCTTGTTCCCTCTTACAATGAGAAGCCACTGAGGTAATAGCGACCCTCTTGGCAAGAGCGTTTTCTTCATGGAAAGCCAAGATATATCCGCTAATACAGAAGGGTCCCATAAAATGCAGTGTGATAGGAACCTGTTAAACCAATAACCTCCGCTGGGCTGGTGTGAAGGTTTACCTAGCAGCCCACAGCTCTTTTAGAAAGCAGGGATGTTTAATGAAATATTTTATAGCTGGCGCTATGCTAGTTTAGCAAACAGTCTTACTGTGGTGTCAAAGTGTCAGTTTCCCATGCAAGCTTTGCTAAAATTGCGAATTTTTTCTGCACTGACATAATATTTCTGATGAAATTCCTTATTGATCCAGTGTATCCCATGTGAGGAACTATCAGCTTTTCCCTGAAGATGGGGGCCCATAGCATCTCTCAGCACCTCCTGAACCATTCACACTCTGGGGTCGCTGACCCTACTGTCCCTCCACATGTCCTTGGTGGTCCTTGAGAGGATGGCCCAGGTGGACACCAGCCCTAAACTGGCTGTTTCTGCAAGGAGAACCATCATTTCTCCTTTGGTGACCCTCCCTCTTGATCAGAGTCTATATCAGCCTAGAAATGGGGTGTTTGAGTCCAGTTCTTGCAACTATAACCTTTTCCCTGACAACTGAGTTGGGTATTTTTGGTTTGGGTTTTTTGTTTGTTTTTTTATTTTCTTCCCCAAGAAGATGACAGGCAATACGAATTGATGATTTGCAAAGCATTAAAAACATACCTGGAAAAAAACAGCTCGCAGTTAGATTGGTCCAAAGGGACAGAATTAGTTTATATGTGAAAAAACCAGTGCATTATTTGCTTGCTGTTTGCTGCAAGGGAGGTGAAAGTCAGAAAAGCACAGTGCTAAGCTATGTTGCTTCGGAACAAAATATTTACATTTTTTCCATGTTTCCCATAAGGCATTAGCGCTTTTCCAAATGTGACATAGGAGAAGCAAATGCTCAGTGGTCTGTGGATCTAGTGTTTGCTTAAGTACCATGACATATGTGCATATGTGTATACACACACACATAAGATATCTTAGTTCTACCATTTAAATTAGGGGTGGGATACCCTTCAGCACTGCATTTCTCAGCATATGTGTTCTTATACTCACGTATTCTTTGTTTCTGCCAATGCCTAAATTGGGAATACTAAACAGCCACAAATATGCAGCTAGTGGAGACGCGGGAATTCATTTGGAGGGAGCGAATTTTGATCTCAAGTTGATATGTTTACAAGGGGTTTTTGGAAAGAGTCACTACAGCTGCCGGAGATGAGATTTCTGTGCCGATATCTGTCTGTAATGCGTATCATGGCCTTGTTTTTGCAAGTGCCTAGGGGCAAAACCGAAGCTTTTAAACAGAAAACAGCAAGTAGTTTCAGTGCCATATCAGGGATATATGTATATGTACGTGCATGTATATACAGGAAACACCTGTTTGCATGTTGTTAACACTGGTTTTAGTTTTTTACACCACCATGACTACCATGAAACGCCCAGGAGAAAGTAGGTGGCGGGTACCTGTAAGGAGGTAGCATCCTCAAGGTGCAGTCCCTTGCCCTGCAGGCAAAGGTGAACTTCTCCAGGGATGGGGAGGTGGCCGAGGCAGGGCTATAACCTGCGGAGTTCTCGCTGTGCAACCCCTCAGCGTGTGCAAAGCCTGGCTGTCATCACCCCAGCCCGTGCCACAATGAGCAATGAGGTGACGGTGGCTGGGAGCGGGGCGGGAGTTGCAAGGGAAGGCTGGAGAATAACAGGCAACCGGGTGGGTGCTGGGGAACAGAGGAAAGGGAAATTTAACACAAATGCAAGTGTTTTACCTTCTAAATCATCTCAGTGCTCTGTCACCAAAAGGCTACCCTGGCTTGGATATCTGGAGAGCTGTGCCATCTCTCTTCAATATCCTGATTGCCCACCTTTTGAGCTTGTTTATCAGTCACCCTAGGAGATATTTGGGCTACCTGCAGTCATAGGTTCCTCAGGAGAGTGTTGGGGTCAGATTCTCCCACCCACATACCCCCATCCGAATGAGGTCTGGGCTTATGTGGGAAGACTGCTTTTATCCTCTGATATAACTCTCAAGCTCACTGTTGATTTTCACAGTTTACCTCCATGCAACTGGAAGATGGTTAACCAGACTTCGGGAGGTCTCAGAAACCCTCTGCCACATGGGTGTGCCCTGGACACGGGAAACTCACTGCATCTCTGAGCCCGAACCTGCCTGCAAGCTTGCAGGGAGCCTGGGCCACATCAGGTGTGCAAGAATACCCAGATGTGCAGGCTCAGGGCATTCCCCACATCAGGAAGCAGCGTGGCCGGTCACAGGACAGGGATGGCAGCTGAGCTGTGACAGAATCAGTGCTGGCAGAGCTGGATTAAGGGACTGAGATAGAGTTGATGGAGTTAGGTTTGTGTGGGGGGCGGTGTCTGGTGAGATGCTACTGCTGAGAGGTCTCTGCAGTCAAGGGATACTGCACAGCTTGGCAAAGAGGAAGCGTTATCCCAGGGTACCCTGCTTTAGGCAAGAAATGATGCTCAAGGAGCATGACTTAAAGGGTCAGGAGGCATGGTCATGGAGGAACTGCAGGCAGGACTGGAGCCGTTTCACCTGCCCAATACCTGCACCAGCACCATCTGTATTAGCAGACACCTCGACCACTTGAGAAGCCGTCACAGCCAGGCTCTGCATGGCTAGTGTTCAAGAAGGTCTGCGTGAAATGGATAGTCCACCTGAATTCTTGTATTTATTAGTTTTGACTTAGAGCACAGAAGTCACCTCTTCAGTCTCAGGTTGGCTGGACAACATGAGGATGACAACGGGAGGATTTTAATTTGCTACTCAGAAAAATGCACATGAACTTGCCTTGATGTTTTGTTCACTGGCCAAAAAAGTGAAAAGTCCATGGGAAAGAACTTCTTCCTGGAGCACACCGGGTGGGAATAATTGCTGTTAAAATGCAGTGATCTGTTTGGAAGTTAAAGGGGCAAAGACGTCCATATGAAAAATTCGCTTTTCTGTGTTCTTTGTATGCTCAGAGCAAATAAAGGCTCTATTCTTATTTCCATTGTAAACCTGGAGCAACTAAAGCACCGAGATTTGCACTTGCCAGCATTTTTTCTATGTCTTAGCAGCTTGGTGGTGTAGGTTATGCTCTGTTTTTCCATCTCTGTCCATGTAATATGCCTGAATTTTTCTCCACTCTAAGCTCTCAGGAAGGAGCACATAGGATGCAGGGACTGGGCAAATACCTGGTGCAATTTATTTTGGTCACAAACATCAATTTCCACCCTGCTGTCTCCATTGGATTTTAAAGCCACCATTTTTTCCTTTGTCTTTTTTTTTGGCAGTGAAAGCGTCAAGACACGCAACCCCCTCAGCACTCTTGCCAGCCTGAAGTTGTTGAGTGAGTCTCTCAAGTCAAGCTGAGCTGTGCTGTGAAAGCTTTTCTACATTACCCACCACAGCAATAAAACATTGGCAGGGAAGCAGAAAGAAGATATTCACGACTCTCAAACTGGACATTGACTCTCCAGCTGTAATATTGCTTCCTTCGCTCCAGGTATGAGTCCCATCGATAGTATAATTCCATTTTCCTTGTATGATATTGCATGAAAAAGATTTATTTTCAAGTTTGCTTTTTATTGGAGACAGGGTGGGTTTCAAGGTATTAGTCAGTCTAAGACACTATGGGGCGATGCAGCCCATTGATCTTGAGGTGAATTATAGCAGAGACACTGCTCTGGGCGTGACTCGGCTGCCTTTGAAAAGGAATCCCATCTCTTCTGGGGACACCGGGAGGTCAGGCACCCTGCTGGTAGTGAGTGATTCACATGTCGTCGTACTTGCGCTGCTATATACAGCACATTTCCCTGACTTTAATGCTGTGGTGTTCAACCCTCGGTTCAAGGGAAAAGGAAAATCCGAGGCGATCAAATGTCCCTGAAACAGATGAGATTTATTTGGGGTGGAGGAAAGGCAGGCAGTGGCCAAGGAGTGCTGTCTTCTGCACGGCCAGCTGCCCCCGTGGCTCCAGATGGCAACTTGCTATCAGGTCCTGCATCCTGCTTTGGCCCAAAGCAGCGTGCTGGAAGGTGCAAACTCCTTCCCATCCCACACGAGACCCATCCTTGCTCAGACATTTGCGCTGAGTCTGCAGGCAGGTGCCCTCCGGCCCCACCATCTGCTCAGCCTTGCCCACCCAGCAGCTCCCTTCCTATCCACCACCCTTCCCTCTTCGCATCCTCCCAAGCCGGTCTCCTATCTCCCTCCCAGTTTTTCATCCTGTTTTTTGAGTGGATTTGCCTCCCTTCCGTAGGAAAGGCAAAGGGAAACGAGGGGGCACAGCAGCATCCATCGCCCTCAGCCCCAAGTGCCTCCCCTCCGCTTCTCTGGGCAGCTGTTGCAAAAGATCAAAGAGTCCGGCAAAAATAGCAAAAGGGGACGAGCTTGTGGGTTTGACATCTGGAAGCCAGAAGCAGCTCCTGCTTTTGAGTAGGCAAGAGGTGAAGGAGGAAGGGTAAAAGTGGGTTTACAGTCTCTTATTTTTTTACTGGAATTGAAAACTTTTTATAAAGTTATATGGTTTGCTGTTACTTGAGATAGCAGTGTCTTAGTCCTCTCCAAGGCCCTAATTTCAGAAGCAGGGATACTAACAGCACCTATAAATAAAGAGGTGGGTATTTTCTGGCAGGCAAAATACTGATTTATCTGTGATGCATCATCTGATGGCCTTATTTTTATTCCAAGTGGTGTTAAGAGGCACTTGGGAAATGTCTGTGCTGCTTGGCTGAATAAAACAGGTGCTATATCCTTTTGGGGCTGGAGGTTTCGAACGAAAAGGACTAAGGAACCATCCCAAACCCAAGAGGGTGTCCAAGTCAGAGCCTACTTCTAGTATGTCTGTTTCCAGCCCTCTTGCAAAATCCAACCTCTGGACAATACTGCCAATACAGGTGATTAAAAATCATGTCACCAAATCAGGGTGAGGCTTGAAAAAATGAAGTTATTTAACGATGACAGTGTCAAAATGCATTGTAATATTGGACTCACTCTGTAAGAGGAACTGAGTGGGCAAAGTATTTCATAGAAATATGTGTATCTGAGTGGGGTGAGAACCACTGGAGGCACCATAGCATGACATTTTGTGGTGAAATCATTTACCGCAGAAAAATGCAATTTCCAGGGAATGATTTGTATCCAGTGTGACAAGTAATCTTGACCATGGAAAAAAAGTCATGAGGGAGGAAGGTGAGAATGGGAGAGGAGAGTTTGGGTTGGTGTTTAACAGAAGGACCCCATGGAATAAAGAGAAAACTTTATTTTTGATGAGACAAAATGTACCATCTGATCCCAAGCAGGTTAGAGTTACCTTTTGCTTTTTATTTCTTTTCCCCTTAGCTGTTCAATCTGTTGAAGAGTTGGAGCTGTTAAGTGGAGGTGTTGGACTCTCTGTAGTTCTTTCTAAACTTGACCACCATGATCTCTTCCCCTTGGTTGTCCAAATGCAGGGTCAGTGACCATCTCCTTCTCCTTGGTCTAGTGCCAAAATAGCTTTTTTCCTCTTGCAGTTGTGCCTTCCAGTAACTTAAATGGGCAATGTCTTTCACTTGCACTGTCCTGATGTGTGTCACTGGTGGTTTTCCCCATCTGGGAGCAGGGTTGCTGTGCATGGTACCAGACCCATGGCTTGTGATGATGCAGAACCCTGCCAGGTTGCATGCCTAAGTGCTTGCATTGTGCCCTTTTCATTAGTGTGGTGATCAACTTTCTCCTCACAGTCTCATGAGTTCCACTTGCTCATCACCCATCATGCATACCAGGAAATCACAGAACTCGGAAACGCTCACCAGAAAACTTGAGAAAAGGAAGGGAAAAAAATATGAGTGTGCAAGTGCCTAAGTCAGGAATGAGGGAAGGAAGAAATGCAAAGGTTTGTCTTTTTGATTTTTTGTTTTTTTTCAGTGGTGAGGGCAGATGGGATGATAACTGCCTTCATGTGAAACTGGAGCTACATCCAGGAATGGTATTTATATGCACGGATGTAGCTTTCAATCAGAATGATGTAAACACTGCTGCAGAAATTTTTGACCAGGCTGTTTGGGAAATGTGATGGATTAAATATGACAAACAAGGTTCCTGGACGTTTATTTATCCGCCTTTTCATTTGTGCCAGTTTCATGTTAGGCAAGGCTCTGGCTACCAGACCAATACTAAGCCTTGGGGGCAGGCAAGGCTAGGGGGGAGGGAGCCACAAAGAGAGTGTTTTCCAAGCCTCTTCTAATTTAAAGCATCTTTTGCTGAGTGGTGCAGCAAAGAGGATGTGGCTAACACAAATGAAAAAATCATAAAGGGATCAAAGTGTGTGTGCAAATTCATTCCTTGTGGAAGGAGTTCTGCCAGTTTGCTTGCTCGCTTGCTTTCCTAAAAAAAAATTTCTCCCCAGCCCCCCCATGATGGAATGAGCAAATCGCATGTCAGAATCTCTTCTGGATTTCATAAGGGTTTCAGCATTGATGGATGGCTGGGATGACACCAGAGCCTGTACATTGTGCCTGAGATCTGAGCCGCTTCCCCTCGGTCCCATGGTTGAACACGAAACAGCCGTATGAGCGCGATCTATTTATAAGCGGTTCAAAGGCACCACAAATGTGGGTGGATGCTGGCTTGAAGCTCCAGGCCACCAGGAAGCTCTCTAACACTTGCAGGAACCTGACGCGTTACCCCAGAGCCTGAGTGCTTCCTGGTGGGGTGAAAGATGAGGGAAACTTGTCTTAAAAATAAAAAAGAAATATTTATAAAAAAATAATCAAACCTTTGGAGCTAGGGTGTTATCAGATGACATCAGCTGAAACAGTTTGAGTGGCTGGGGATTCTTATAGTGCCTAGGTTGTAAGGTGCTGAAAGAACTGAGTGGGCAGAACTAATGCTCTATGGTAAATCTCATGTTAAAGGTGTCTCTGGTACTGAAAGGCAAGTTGGAGGTTTACATCAGATAGGAGAAAATCTGCAGGGTTCAGTTTAGAAACCTCTACTGTGATGGATATTGGTGCTCGTGTGCAGGCCGTGCTAAGGGATTTCCATGTATATGTTCTGCCAGCAAAGGACAGACAAGAGCTAACGCCACCCCTGCTTTAACATCGCCATGATTTGCTGTGCAAGCATCAGAGCGAGGGCCAGCCCTGATGATGACTAATTTCACAGGGAGGTTGCAGACCCACCAGAGCATCTCCATGGACCACCATGGGGACTATGCTGAGAGATGGCCGCTCCACCCAGCCTCATGCTCTGAACTCCTCCTCCACGATGTGTCCTGCTCAGATGGTGCCCCAGCCTGTGTAGAGTTGGGAATAGCTCCACCATGGGAGAGGACCTGAGACCCCACAGAGCCCCTGCAGGTGTCATGCCCATCTGTGGGCTTGTGCTGCCTGTTCTCTTGTCTTCCCATCCCACGATGCCATTACACACATGGAGGACAAGACACTTGCCTTCAAAGCAGCCACTGAAGCCATTGGAATTGCTGGCTACTGCCTAGTCCCAAGCCAGTTCTTCCAGTTCAACAAACTCACTCCGTAGTGGAAACCACACAGCTCAGTAAGGCCGTCGTTACGTTTCCTACGAATAACATCTGCAGAGAACAAAAGCTAAAAGCCTGGGCAAAATTAAAGCTGGAAAGAGTCAATCTGAAAACTGAAGGGAACATGCCTTCAAAAATCCTGTGGCGTTTCTAATGAAAAATAAACATCCATTTTGCATCTGCAGAGAAAAGAAAAGAAAATGAAGTAAAAGCACAAGGTCTTGTTCATATATTCTAGGAATTCTCTCCATTGAAGATTGTCAAATAGTGCATGCCAACACTTGGGAGAATGACAACAGCGTCTTTAAGTGCAATGAATCAAAGCATAAGAGTAAATTTTTATGGAACCCAAACTGCTATTCTTAGAAATCATCCAGAATCAAAAAATAAACAATTCATCAGGAAAAGAAATGTTCAAACTCACAGGGGAGATTAACTCTCATCTGAGTAGAAACAAAACCTCAAATGAGCCACATCGTCATTCCCACACTTAGTTAATTGCAGTATTGTTCAAGGGCAGAACCAAGTGGTTGGAAGGCTGCGGAGCTGGATGTAGTAGACAATGTCTTAAGAGGAAAAAAAGGCGTAATATAATAGTTTTTCCCTCATGGCTAGTTCCAGAAATGTTGCTTTGCCAAGATCTAGGATGGGAGTGTAATGGAAAGACAGGGTTGACTCTGGGAAAAAGAGACACCAGAAGAAGAAGTGCACGAAAGAGATGGCACAACCTGAGATTATGAAGCAAACTATATATTTGGAGATGATGAAGGGAGTAGTCTACAATGTCTTGGAAGAGGAGTGCTTCTGACAGCAGACAACTCTGAGCAGCTAGAGGCACAAGGAGATCTAGGTGTTGATGCATAACGAGCTCAGGCTGCAGGTGAGATACATAGACACAGGGAAGCTCTCAGCCAGCCTGGCTATTGATTTGGTGGTTTCTTCAAAACTGGACATGTGCAAAGGAAGATTTGATGGTTTGTTCCCTAAAATTAGCAAATCACAAGATAAGATTTTCATGCCAGAGCTACCGAGTGAAAACACACTACCTGTCTCTAGCCAAAATAGCTCCTTTAAATGAAGAGCAGATGCCCATGCGCTTCCACTGCATGAGAAAACACAAAGCAGATTGCCCTCAGCCTTGTAGAACTCTGATTCTCAGTTTCCAGCTTTAGCTGTGGTGGGATTCATATTGCATATACACCTTCCTTAGGTTACTCTTTTCTATGGAAATGAAAGCATCTTGGGATGGTCCCACCACCAAAGGGTGGCCTGAGGGCACTGAGTGGATGAAGGGTCTTGTAATAGTCTCTGCCATGTATGTTTTGTGGGGAAAAAAAAGGTGTCCATAGGCTGAAAATGCTCATTAGCAAATATTACTGTACATTTATCTCTCTGGAGCTGCTTCAAAATGTGAGCCTTCGTGGCACAGACTTTTCTGTAGACTTACAGTGAAAAATCTTCATTTTGTATAAGATATCCCCAGAGAAAAAATCAAAAGTTGAACTAATTTGTATAAAATAAAAATAAAACCAAACAAAACAAAGCTTCTTAGATGACTCCATAAAAAAATTTAACAACAGTAAAAAAACAAAAATAAAAAACCCTGGAAAAACAATTCACACAAAATAAGCACTAAGGGGCCACTGTTACTTGCAGGTATATTCCCAGTGATTTCTTTTTGGATCACACAAACACCAACAAAGTCATTAAAAGTCAGGTCTTTCCTTTTATTAGCAATAGCCACGGCTTGATGATTCAAACCACATTTGGTTTTCAGAAGGGAGATTTTGATCAAAGCATTTTTAAATCAGATGAAAGAAGTATTATAAAAAAAAATGTTCATGCAATATGAGCCAGGAAGTGGTTGTCCAGAGGAAGAACTGGGAATATAGCAGAAAAAAAAAATTACCAAAAAACCCCAAGCTGATACTACAAGTAACCATACAATTTTTGTCACAAGTCAAAAAACTATTTAGAGGCCGCGTTTCTTAATTCCTAGACTGAAGAATCCAATTACCACTTTAAAATATGGTTGATTAAGTCTAGTTGTATTATCACTCATTGGGAGGATATTATTGCTATTACTTCGAGATTTTGCAGGCAGGCAACAGCATCCCAGGTATGACAAGAATGGCCAAGCGTGACACAACCAGATTCTTCAGAATGTGACCTTTCCTGCTCAGTTGTCCTCTTTCCACTTCTCTAATGTGGGTGATAATTTGTTGGGGAAGCTTTTTTGATATGAGCTTCTGGTGGAGGTGAGGATATAGTAGGGGCGTGCAAAGTTGGAGGAGAAAGAGTGCTAAGGAGATGCTGAGTAAGGAGAGCAGAAATGACCCTAAGGAGGTGCATGTTTTCCTGGAGAGGGACTCTTGGATGAAATCCCAGTAGGCTGATGGGGAGTTCAGCTTTGCTAGCAGGGCTATGCTCGTCCTTGCCTGATGAGTCCTTCCCTTCAGCCTGCAAGGAATGCAATTAAACACAGAAACCTTCACCTTCATTTCTTCTAATGATGTTTCATTCTTGTTTTGGCAGTGGGCAAGATGCTGAGTGCAGTTTTAACTCTAAAGGTGTCTGGAGTTCTGTCCACCAAATAGAAATACTACAGAGTTTCTTTGTGCTCCACTGTGGATGTATCTGCTCTAGCTTTAAAAGCACTCAGGTCCTGGAAGAGGTCTAGCCATGGAGTGCAACACTGCCTCATTTACTCTGCCAAGAAAACTTCAGAGACTGCCAAGAACTCGAGAAAATGAGTCTGCACTGAGCTTTGAGAGCTGGAGTCCCTGATATGCCTTGTTTGTGGAGACCTTGGCTACCCCTGTGCTCAGGTACCATCTGTTGCGTCAACATTTTGGCAGGTGATGAAAGCACAGTGTATTGCCAGTCATTTCCCACTGGGACATAGATGTAAGTATCTTTGGCACCAGCCTCCTCCACCTGCTCCCTGTAGGGAGGTTTGGGAGAACTCCTGGTGGTGGAACAGTATCACCCAGGAGAATACTACAAAGGCAGGAAGAAAAAGCGTGTTATTGGGTTCAGAATAAGAGTGCATGTCTGAATCAGTGTTGTGTCTGAATAAGAGCTGCTGCAGCTGTGTCTTTCACCACAAAAATGACTGTGCTTGGGCATATCAAAGTATTCACCATGGCTGTGATTTGCATCACCACACCAGAGCATTTAAACCTACCTGTCAAGAAGAAAATGCTCATGTAAATCATGGTGAAGGGTCTAGACAGTAAGTCTTACGAGGAGCAGCTGAGGCAACTGGGTTTGTTCAGTCTGGAGAAAAGATGGCTCAGGGGAGACCTTATCACTCTCTACAACTACTTGAAGGGAGCTTGTAGAGAAGTTTGTGTTGGTCTCTTCTGCCAAGTGGCAAGTGATAAGACAAAAGGAAATCTCCTTAAGTTGCACCAAGGGAGGTTTAATGTCCTAACTGGGCATTAGGAAAAAACTTCTTCACCAAAACAGTTGTCAAGCATTGGAACAGACTATCCGGGGAAGTGGTGGAGTCATCATCCCTGGAGGTGTTTAGAAGATATGTAGATGTGGTGCTTGGTGACATGGTTTAGGGGTGGACATGGCAATGCTAGGTTAACGCTTGGACTCAGTGACCTTAAAGATCTTTTCCAACCAAAAACATTCTATGATTGGCTATTCCATGAGACAGCAATTTCTCACGGCAAACGCAGTACAGTGCCAGGCACAACTGGCATGGTTGGTTCCTGTATCCAAGGTCAGTGTCTGCACATGTTTCTGAGTCTCTGGACAAATGTGGTGACACCTCCAACAGTGCTTCTGGATCTCTGTGCCATATCAATGACTATGAAAAGTAACCTTGATTAGAATCTCATGTCAATCATATTCTGAGTGTTACTTCTTTAATGATTAATTTATTGCAGCCTAATTAAAATGAAAATATATTCCAGATACTTAGGGATGAGGGAATTCCCTTTATTTTTTTAAGTCAATGCTTTCCTCTGCAACTTTGTTCTTACCAGCACTGTAAAATACAAGAATGAAGTGAATTGGAGCTTTCGTCTTGTCCAAAAACAAGTTTAATTTAAAATCAAAGGGATATTTATATTGAGATTGGTTTTGTTGTTGCTATTTGTTTGTTTTATATTTTAGGCAATTTTAATCACAATGATACAGTAATACTCAAAATAAAACAACAACTCGAGCAGCTACAACCTGCTGTAAAGCTGAAAACTAATCTGAAGACATTCAGGTTTAATTACTGAAATGAAAATAGTGTGGCAATTTATTATTTTTTTTAATACAAATTAAAATCCTAGGGAGTGTGTATGGGGTGCATGCACATTTCTAGTCTTCAAACCCTTATTTTAGTGCATTTCCAAAGAAAAATGCTTTCCAGTGAGATGGAGATTTCAGTGATTTCTCTATTCTCTAAGCTTTGTCCAGGCCAGAAACTTTTCCAGGGAAGTTGCTTCCCTTATTTTTGAAGCAATAAAAGTGCTCAGCAGATGTTTTCATCTACTGTCTCATGCCAGCCATGTCCCCTGCACTGCAAGTTGCTAAGAGTGTATTTGCAGAAGCCAGCTGTCCAACGGGATGGCTTCTGATTCATTAGTCATCAAAAAACCAATGTATTCAAGTCACATCAGATTGATTTTATTTTTTCTTTCAATTCATCAAACCAAACAAAAATGACAGCTATTCCAGGTAGAGTGAACCATTTTGGCTAAGCCTAAGAGAAAAACACTGCCTTGCAGTTTTGAGCAAGTGAAAAATTGCATTCAAAAACCTACGGAAACCAATGTAAGGATGTTAAAAAAGCAAAGGTGGTTTTCCATGGAAAAGTCACAATGTTTTATTTCAGAATATATGTCGGAAGAAACCCACGCCCTCAGACTTTCAACAATAATTTTTCAACTGAGCTGCTCAGTGAAACTTCTGAAAAAACTTCTGCAAAACATCCTGAAGTTCCCAGAACTGGGTATTTTCACTGCAGAAATCCCCTCCGCCGAACACAAAATGTTTGGCAAAACTTCTGTTGCCTTGATCTCACGCAGAGGGAGATGGACTGTGCCGGAGACTCGGCCTGAGTGACACGCTTTCATCGTCTGGAGAGGCTGACGCTGTGCTAGGACAAGAGCCAGCAGCTCTATTTTACAGATGGCTGAAAACGGACCGTATTGTGCTCGTTTTTGAGATAGATGCACAACCAAACAGCGTCCTCGATGTGCTTTCAGCTTCACTGCAGACGCCCCATCGTGACGACTATCGAGCATGTTCAGGCCTCGTCACTGTTGAATGGCAGGAAAAACAATTTCTGGAACTCCCAAACTCTGATACATTCGGTTTGGCAAAAAGAAGTTTAATTTCCCATGAAGAAAATGAAAGTATAATTAGCAATAGGATTTTGCAGATATTGCCCAAGATGCCCAGGTAAAGCCACTCTCCATCTTCTTCCAGAATAGATCAGTGGTGTTAAACACGACAGAAAACTGATGCCCTTTGCCCAACACGCCTGACCAGGAAACCATAAACATACACTAAGAAGCCCTAGGTAGTATGGTAACATATATGACAGGTTAGGCAGCAACATGACAATCAATTGTAAACCAAAGTCTTTAAGGACATAATATATTCTGTCAAACTTTACGGCTGAACTAGCCACTAAACTCTGTCAGAGGCATAAATTTAGAGTCCAGGTTTCCCTTTTGTTGTCCATAGAACATACTCTTTGCGATGCATGGTTTTCAGTCAGCCACACCACAGAGGGTGAATGGCAAGAGCAGGCTTCTTGAGTTTATCGGAGTCTTTTTTTTTTTTTTTTAGAACTGGTAAGGAAATAGGTGTGTATGAGAAAGGGAAGGAAATCATCCTTGGGATCCATGGCGGGGGCAGGAGTTTTATTTGATCTGGTGGAGCCGCGCGGCAGGAGGATCAGAGTGGTTTCTTATTTCGTTTGAGCTCCTTGCCCATTCCTGATTTACGTTGCAGACATAGGGTCTGTTTCTTTTTAGGCATTTTGCAGCAGAGTGCCCCTGCATTTCTCCATCCATCACGGGCTGGCATGGCACGCACATGCTGAGGTGGCTGGAGGGGCGGGGGGAGAAGCAAAACCAGCCAGGGCCTCTTGTGAACGCATTGCTGCTCTTTGTGTTTTATTTGGAGAAATGATTAGAGTTTATTTTATTGCCAGGAAAGGCTGCCAGCCTTTATGATGACAAAATTGCTGACTTTACTAGGAAGTTTATTTATATGGGCTTTGAAAGACAGACCCTGCAATGACAGACACCAGTGAAGACCTGGGCTTGCTGGCTCACCCATTTGCCTTGGCTGTTCTGCAGATGTATTAACCCTTTGCTCTGACAGGTTCCTACAAAAAAAATGAAGTTAAGAGCAAACATATGCAACAAATATTCCTTCTTCCCTGGGAAACTGAGTATTCAGGAGGGTTTAAGCTGGGAATCCAGTCCTGAGTGAACAAGCTGGCAGATGTTTGCTGCTGGTGCTATGGACCAACTCTAGATATCTGCAAAGACAGTAGATGTGTCCTCACCAGAAAAGATGCCCTTAAGGCGATCATGTCCTACCATAGATCAAATCTCTGTGACAACTGGTGCTACAGAAATCCTCTCCTGCTGCTGCCCCTACTGTAGGGACAGTTACTACCACCAAAAAACACATTTTGGGGAGGGCAGAATCATGTGCTGAATTAAGGCTTGGCAAGACAGTGGGTTTTAAGGAGAAAAGTATATGTTTAAATTTTCTTAGGTGTCAAAAAACTATGCTTTGACATATTAAAAATAAAAAAGTTTCACTTGGAAAATTTTCAAACGTTTTATTTCATCGTTAATATTCATTCGTTAATATTATTTTTCTTTTTAAAAGCTGCCTGACCTGGGAAGGTGTCCAAAATAGAACAGAATTAATTAAAACAGAAGTTTTGTTTCACCTTAATTCATTGTGTTTGTTTTGTTTTGGACCAAAAAAAACCCCTCCAATTTCTGCTTAAATTTCAGATGAAATTCTCTTCTATGTCCACATGGCCATCACGCAAGAGAACTCCCTCTTCCCTCATCACTGTCTTCATCAGCGCCTCAGGTCTACTGCTTGGCCTGGAGAAAGCCTTTCATCACGCGGTGGGAATGGCAGGCAGCATTCCGATATGGACAAAAGACTGAAGAGGACCCTAAACATAATTTACATGTATGTTACATCCACTCAAGAGCACTCTCTCTCTGACTTCCCATCAACTCTTTCATCAATATCACGTATACGGTTGTGATATCTATTCCTTCATTTCTGTTAACACCAGGTTTGAGCTCCTAATACCAGCTTCTAACATTTTGAACTTGTAGGCAGCTTTCAAGCAGCTGCCATTTTTTAAAGAGAACCAGACCCAAACCTCTGCTCTTTTCTTTCTTTTTCTTTTCTCTCCTTTTTTTTTTTTAAATGTGGAATTTCCCCTCCATAAAATTTTACTGACATGTGTGCTCAGATGGGCAATGTTCAGATCTTAGCCAGAGACTTGTTTGATGCTTCACAAACCACTGGAGCTTGAAAACCGCCAGGAAGACAAGCTTTCACATTGCAACGTTTAATGCATACCCTTACGCTGGGTTGGTCAGGAAGCCTTAAGAGCTGGTGTATTTTTTGAAGTGCTCTTTGCAGCTGGCTTTTTCTTTCCATACCCTTGCAAAGTTGCATCCCTTGTTAAGCAAGTGTCTGGGATTTATGAGAAGAGGAATGTATGTGCATATATGTGTGTGTGCGTGCGTGTGTGTGTGTGTGCATATATATGCATGTACACATTCATTACTTCTTGAAAAACATTTACAATCAATTTTCTGCAACACATGGACATATTGACTTCACAACAAACTTATCAAAGAGATTATTGTACTTTGAGTGAGTAGGAGAATGGGGACTTTTGAGATCTTGACCAGCTTTGGGTTTTTTTGAATAAAGTTTAGCTATCTTAAACTCACACAAAGAGCTGCCAGTGTTTTCAAAAAAAGTGAAATACTAGTAAAAAGAGAGAAAGAGAATTACTGGTGAAAAACAATGAGGGAACTTTTCTTCATGCTTTTACCAGCTCTGGTTGGCATTTGTCCACATTATTCACTTAGGGCTTCACAGGTTAAGACTCTATACCGCATTACACCTGAAACTTAAGCAAGTACTTAAAGTTAACAGCTTTCTTGAATCATGGCGCCTTTCTTTGAGGATCTGAGCCCTCTAAGGTGCTGAGCTCTCTGGCTCCCATCCAGCAGAGCACTCAAACACCAGCTTACGTTTCACTGTGCTCAAGAACAAATTTAAAATTAAGCATGTGCTTAAGTGCTTTGCCAAAGAGGAGCGGGATTACTCACATACCAAAAGTTAAGCATGTGCTTAAGGTGCTTTCCTGGATTCAGGTTGGAACAATCAGAAAATAATGATGCTGTCTTTAGGCAGGTTTTGGGGACAAAAAAAGAGAAGAAAATGGAAAAAGGAAAGTCATCTGCTTGTTCTGACAGTGGCAGAGTCTTCTGCCTGAAAGTAGTGTTATCTAACTCTGTCCAGATCGTGAACAGTAAACAAAGGGAAGCCAAGTCTCTCTTGTACTTCTGTGACTCCTGTTACTGTACCTGACAGCTTCTCTGGGCTGTAGAGTAATGTTAGCATCCCCGTGTCAGGATAGGATCTCTACACCACCAAGGGCCACAGAAGAGCTCTGAGTAAAGTGGTCAGTGACTATATGAGGAAAACACCCTTTGCTTGACAGGAGCACCACCATCAGCACAACAGCTTGATCTGCAGAGTGGTATAATGCAGGAGAGAGGAAGGACTTAGCCCCTACCTAACTCATTTTCACCTCTCTGCATGAATCATAAGAATGGCCTAGACTGGAAGGGACCTTAGAGATCATTTAATCCAATCTCCCTGACATGGGCAGGGACACCGCTCAACTAGATCAGACAACACATGGGGACCGAATGGGGATTGAACTCACGACCTTGGTGTTATCAGCACCACGCTCAATCGACTGAGCTAAGCAGCACGACTGTCATATCTGAGCCCATGGTTGGATTTCAGTGTGGCCGCCCCACCTAATTCTGGCTGTGGGACTGAGAAAGTCTCCTCTTCCCTTCCCTAGCCATGGTCAGAATAAGAGAAGCCAGCAGGAACGTTGCGATTGGTTGTGCTTCCTCCATCCCATTGCTGATCTGCTAACTCTCTGTTCTGAGGCTGCTTCTCAAAGGCCCTTAAAAACAAGATTAGAATAGGACAAAGGACCCAAACCCAACTTTGGGCTGAGCTTGTGCCACACCTCAGGACTCAGCACCATCTGCAAGTTCCCTTGGGAGCAGAGCAACACCGCATCATAACCTTGCCTCCTGCACACCATTAGGCTTACCAGAGAAATAAAACCATATGCCTTTGCCTGTTACCAGAGAAGTCTGGGCTACGCAGTTGTGACACACAAATGTAATGGTCTCAGGAAACAAAATGTTCTTTCTTCCGACTTAAAATGGTCAATCAATGTCAAATTCAGCTCAAGATCCCCAATCATCAGAGATGAGCAGAACCAAGACTCAGCTGTAGGCTTGCAAACCCTTCTGATTTTTTGGGATGGCTGTGACTACTATCACCCCTTCTTCCCCTTTTCTAACATCCCTGAGCAGTTCACTACCAGCAACATGTTTGTCACTGCCACTTACCAATGCAGTCTTAAATGTTACCTTTTTTTTTTTTCCACCCCAGTATTGTAACTCTTCCATCCACTGAAAAATCTGGATGGAGGAGTGTGGTGATGTTTTCTCACTGTGTGGGAAAAGCTGTTGACCCCAAAGGGTTAAAATGTCCAGAAGGGAATGCTACAAGCCCATGTCTCTATTGTGCCATCTCCGGGGAATCTGGCTTAATATCTGTTCCTTCACTCTTACACTCATGGAGCTTTGTAGTAGGTAAAACTAAGCCAAATTTCCTCAATCCTCTGTTAGTGTTACTAGAAAAATACCCTTAAATTAGGTCCCAAATTCCTGTGATCCTCATAGTGCTGAGCGGGGATGAATAGCTTTTGATAACAGCCCTGGATTTGGTGGTGTGGGGAGATTTATTTCCTGATCTTTTACCCATCAAATCTTTTTCTGATCTTAATTGTCAATCACATCATATGATTTCTCCAGAGAAATGAAAATAGCAGCTATTTGTCTTGGAAATCCACCCTTTGATGTCAGAATTCCAGGAAATAAAACACCTTTATAGTTATGGGATCCAGACCTGTCTGACCAGGATGCATTTCCATCAAGACTTGTGTGTGTTTGTTGACTCAGGTTTTAAGACGTTCTGTGCCTTTTACGAGGATTCATGGTGAAGCATTCGTGGCACATTCGTTTTTGCAAGAACTAAAATTACCAGGGTCGTTTGCTTCAGTGACCCCTTGTCTGAAGGGTGCCAGCTCTCCCCAGCCTGGAGGGAGTTTCCAAGGCAGTTGCCCCCAACCTGAACAAGTCTAGCTCTCATTGTGAACCTGAAATAAGGGTCTGAACATCCCATCCACACCTGCTCATGTGTTGGCTGTTTTCCTTCAGGCACTTCACACACATTTTCTAATGGAATGTGCGTCAAAGGTGTCATTGACACTTGAAGCTCGGCTGTGTACAAAGCCTTTGGGCACAACCTCTGTCTTGAAGGCCAAGCCTTGCTGATGGGTTGGCACAATAGAGGGGCATTTTTCCCTGTCCCCACCATCCCAGACCACCCCTGGAGGTTTAGCCATAAAACATCTCCAACTCCCTGGCAATGGCAACATAAATTGATGTCTTCCAGCCAAGCACTGGAGAATGCACAGTTCTGTCCTTCGGATTGACCTTCTTTGTGTCACCAGGTCAACCAGTCCTCATTGCAATAGCATGTCCTCCTCCATCTGGAGAAGTCATTTCTAAGAAAGGTCAATTTAGCATGTCAATTTTTTTTTTGGTAAAGATCAGGAAAGCGAAGGAAAAGCTAATTAAGAAAAATTCAGTCATTTCAGCCTCATTGTTTTCCCATCAGTCTTAAGGAGTTTTGTAGATTTTGGCTGCAGGCTTTGGGATTAAATATGTGCCATGACCTGGGGGACAGATCCTTGCTGGTCTTTCTTCTAAGAGCTGCTTCCCAACCATGCTGGCTGAGTGGATATATGGGTCTGCCACACATCCAGTGCAGGCACTTGTATACATATTGATCCATAATGCTCACTGCCAAGTGCTGACCTTTCCCTTTCTACAGCCAAGTCTGTGAGATCCTGTGAGCCTTTCCAAGATGTCACTCACAATTTCTTGCTATTTTTTTCTCATTCCCAGTCTTTCAGCCCGTCTTTTCTTTAGACATCCCTCTTTCCTCTCCTTCCAGCTGAAACTTTCAGTTTGCATTTGGCTCTTCTCCGTAGCTCACTCTGGTCTCT
>NW_009705494.1:148670-155739 GCF_000703405.1 Apaloderma vittatum | reverse complement strand
TTCCCTGTTCTTCTCTCAGACTCCTACAACTCCACCACCTACCATTAAAAAAAAAAAACAAACCACAAAAAACTACGCTCAGGGCAAATTATCCCATGGATCACCTTTCCTCCTTTCCCTCCCCAAATCCTCTGGTGCCTTCTCAAATTTGCAGGCTATTCCTTCTTCTTCTTTTTTTTTTTTCCATTCCACCAGCAATTAATCAATCAACCTGGCAACGTGGGACCAATCTAATAATAATAATAAAAAGAAGTAACTGAAGGAGAAAGTTGATGCGT
Source organism: Apaloderma vittatum (assembly GCF_000703405.1). Lineage (NCBI taxonomy): Eukaryota > Metazoa > Chordata > Aves > Trogoniformes > Trogonidae > Apaloderma > Apaloderma vittatum. The sequence goes on along the minus strand of NW_009705494.1, from coordinate 155,461 downwards.
ATCTCTCTTGCTCCCATTATATTGTCTGCTTGATACTCAGACCTTTACTAAATCAAAGCACTCCGGGACATACTTTTTAAAATGCCTTTATGAAAAAATCTTCTGGTGTTCAGAGCCTGGCAGGTAGCTGGAGGAGGTGACAGCATTGTTTTTGAAGTTGGCATTCTCAAGGTGGTGGCTTTAATGAAGAGGAAGCTAATTTACTGCTGAGACAACATTGTTCTTTCAAGTAAAGCCAACAAGGATCATTAGCACTTCACAGATTTGGATGAGTGCTGTTTATTCTGACACACCAATCTTTTGCAGGCTCCTGGAGAGTTATAGCCCAGCCTTGCAGATGGCTCGCTGTCAGGTGTCAGCACAGGGGATGAGCAGATGCCAAGGGGTGAGCAATGCATGAAGCACATGCCGTATCCCCCATGGGTACTTGATTTCCATCTCACAGCTGGACGCTACCAAGCCTGGTAAAATTTGGGGCATAGCCACTGCATCCACACAACTAAGCCCTGCAGAGTTGGCCATTGCGCGCTCTCTGCCTCAAGTGCCAGGTATTAAACCAGTCAATTTGTAAGCCACTGAGGCGTGTAATACAATCAGTTCAAACTTGTCTAAATTCATCTGCCTGCCTAGCTCCTCTGATCCATCTTTCTCCGTGACTCACAGATGGACTTAGAGACTCTATAACTCTGCCCTGCTTCGTGGTACCACTTGCTGATGGAAAACTATCCACACTCAAACCAGTTTATCAAAGACAGCCAGGAAAATGACAGGTAGGAGAATTGACTTCTCTTATCCAAATTGTAGTTTTTGAGTCCAAAAGAGGCTACTTCATCTAGGCTACAAGAGGCAAGCAAGAGAAGACCATCCTCTGGTTCTGTATCATCTGGAGCAGGCAGGCATCTAATGGGGTTGCTTTCAGGATGTGTTCTTTCCTCTCCACCAACCTCTGCCATGAGCTATTGAGACATCTTGGCTTGCCTGAAGCTGGCTGGCAGATCCTGGCACAATGCTGCATCTCATGTTCACAAGGGAGCTCAGAGAAGCAGGGTCTTAACCAGCTCCTCCCATGACACATCCTTGATGATGAACTGCTTTCACCAAAACATCAGCACTTTATTTTCAGGTAGTGCTCTGCTGATTTCCACCTCCTGCCAAAAAGATCTCATTTTTGCCTATGCCTGCCAAGCTGGAGATTTGAATGCTGGAGAAAGCAATTATTTATTAGTCAAAAAGAAAAAGAAAATCCACAACCTGTATTTCCCTGTGATGCCTCAGTCTGGGAACCTGCATTTGAGTGGGAAAGGGGTATGTGGGACATCTCCTCCCTTGAGTGAACAGAAGAAAAGCCCCCAGGATTTTGCTTTGATACAAATCACAAAAATTCAAGCCAGCACCAAAGGTGTGTTTCCCAGGAGACCTCCCTGGCCATCTGAGGACCTACTAGATCAGGTGAATCCTGGTGGAGATCCCTGGCTGAGCAGTGGCAGAAGTTCAAGTCTCAAGTCCCCTGTGACTGTCCTGACCCCTCAGCTTTTTGAATTGCCATTTTTTTTCTTTCCAACCATCAAGAAAATGTGAAACTTTGATCCTCAAGTGGAGCAACCACATTTTTTTACTCTCAGGAAAGTTTTCATTCTGAGGGGCTACAAAACCATTTCCCACTCAATTCTACTGGCTTGAAATAAGAGGAAAAAAATAAACAGAAGTTAGATGGCTTGGGTACAGTAGTGAAGTCTTCTGAAGTCTCACTGTATCATGACCTGGGGTTTTGATTCAGCCCATTGCAGAGAAATGAGCTAAGCACAGGCTCAGAGAGGAATGCTCTCAAAGATGAGAGCACTGCAGAGACCTTGAACTTGCAGCTCGGCATACAGCTGAGACATGAAAAATCCCACTCGTTCCCTCACTAGAGGCATGTACATTGAAATACCGAAAAGGTTAAATGCTGTTCTTGCAGCTGCACAAGGAGTGGTGCCAGCATTTGAAATCTGGGAATAATTGATTCATGTTTCCAGAATAATTTTTATTGAAAGGAAGGGAAAAGCAAGAGATTGAGAGTGAGACTGCTAGTAAAAATTCAAACCACCAAGGTTTGAGCACCTGGTTGTGTTGATGTCTGCTGTCAGTCTGCATGTGAGCTGTCCTGCTCTGCCACCAATGCCTCCAGAGATGGACTGAACTGGACACATGAGGCCAACCAGGGAGATGGCAGAGAGACCAAGAATGCATTTGATAGGGCTTTAAAAGAACTTAATAGCTTTAAACAGTGCCAATGGTTCCTCAGGCACTTTGGTGGGAAATGTACTTAAATTAGGTAAACTGCAAAAAGGAACTGTAATAGGAAATAGAGGAGATAGAAGTTTACAGTGGAGAACAGGTCCCGAAAAGGGGTTAAGCAGTCCCAGTGTGCTTCTTTCCACCAGAGTTCAGGATTGGTAATGGGTAGCAGTGCCATCACACTGGACCAGATCAAAGGAGCGATGCAGATTTCAAACTGGATGCCAAAATTCCTGGAAGTCTTTGAATCAGGAATCTAGTGTTGCAAGTTATCTGTGGGAATGGATCTGAGCTCTGCCAAGGCAGGACATCCTCTCAAACACAAGATCGTTGCCCATTGGATGCTGAAAAAACAGCTGACAGAGCTGCAGTTTCACACCAGATTAGCAGGAAAACAGCAGTGTTGAAGGATTTTTTTTTCCTCCAGGAAGCACTGTCTGCTTGTTCTTAACTAATTTGCTGAAAATCAAACCATTTTCCATGAAAGATTATAAAAAAGAAGCTCTAGATATCTGTTATTTAATGTTTCCAAATTGCTGAACTGTTCTCCGCTTAGTTTTAAAAAAGAATTATTTCAAGTTTCTTTAGAATGTGAGATAATTTTATTTTTACTGGGGATGGAAGATGTAAAAAAAAAAAGAAAAGAAATAAATTAAATGAAGCATCATAATTATCTGAAATGGACTTTTTTTTTTTCCCTGCAGATTTCAGCTGGTGGTTTTGGTCAAATTTTAATTCAATTTGACTTTGATACCACATCAAAATGGGATATTTTAAGTTTTTTACTTCCTTGTTCTCAAAAATATCAGCATTTTTCACAGAAGTAGTAGGAAGGCTTCTCATTTCTATCATTGCCTTGCATAAATCCATGAATATGAAGTTAATCTTTAAACTATTTCGCAGATTAGCATTTATGAACTCTCAGCAAAGAGCAACACTGGTTGGTTGGGAATAAAGCATTCAGCTGTACATTGTTTGCCTTTAACAGCCTGCAAGTTGAACACCTTGCTGAGTGGCATCTTGTGGTAGCTTTCCATCATGGCTGGATTTAATTCGGCTTGAGTATTCTGCACATGCATGAGCTGTGCAGGGGACATCTGGTTTGCTGCATGTCAAATTGCTCAGTAGTTCTGCAAGAAATCTACGGCAAATGAATCCCAGAGCTTTCCTTCTCTTGGTCTGGAATTTGAAAGTAGATTTTCAAAATTGAACCTAATCTTGCACAGATATATCTGATTCAAACTTGTCCATGAGACTTTGGCTCCGAACTGGTCAAGAATCCATTTTGCTTCATTTAGACATCCTTGAACTAATATTTCTCCCCAGAAGCGATCCCTCTCTTACACAGAGTCCAGAAGGAAATTTGTTTCAATATGGTCATGTATTTTGTAAGTGCATCTGGCAAGCAACATGCAGTTTTACAGCCCTCAACTTGGGAGTCCATATTTGGCCACCAGGAAAGCTTTTCTTTTGATTCTGGTGATGCCTTGATGAAGCTCATGTGCAAGAGAGATAGACTTGGCTTGAAGCTCTGGAAGGCTAGTCAGACATATCTCAACTTCACTTGGGGACAGGAGTTTTCTGGGAAGCATGAGAGGGCTGATCTGTGATGTGTTGGATATGTGGTGTTTCACAGAATCGTACCAGCTGGAAGAGACCTAGGAGATCATCGAGTCCAGCCTGTGTCCCAGCCCTATCAACTTCTCTCTCTCCTTAGTTGCAAGAAGCATTTCTGCCCTGGGTGGAAAAGCTGCTGTGGTGGGTTTTGGGAACTTTAGCACAGCTGTAGGGCATAACTGAGATGAATCAGTGCAGGATGGACTGTTGCTTAATATAAACTACATCACCTATGTCCTGGGGAACACTGCATAACTGCTGTGAGCAGCGATTTGCGCTCCCAAATTAAGACATTGTTCCCTAGCCAAGCGCTACCTCCATCCCTCTACTGCAGGGTGTCAACAGTCAGATCTCAGGAAACAATGAGGAGACCCAGCTGAAACAGTAAACTCCCTCAGCAGGGCCCAGGCAAGCTCCCTGTTAACTGGATCCCAACACGTTTGAAATTTATCACTGATGATTGTTACAGTGAGCAGTGGCTGGAAACGAGCACGGCCAAGGCACAGCATGGAGCAGCGATGCTGCCTGTTCATAGCAGCGACACGTGCCCTGGGCTGAGCCTCTCTGCCTTCAGGCAGGTTGAGACTGAAAATATCAGCTCCCTTTTTTAAACAACAGAAAATAAAGCAAAGAAAAAGAATCGGCATATTGCCTTCCACGCTTTTAGGCTTGAAAATAAGATATGAACCTTTAAAATTGATGCACGCAAGCCTTCTGCTTGGGAGAGGGAATGGATTCAGCACATGCTGGTCTGTGCCACCAATGCAAGCGTGTTAGCAAAGCTCACTCCTGACATCCATGAGGTCATCCACCTTCGTACTACCTCTGAACCTCAGTACAAATGACACCAGGAGATACAAGCCAAGTCAGACTGAGGAGATATACTAGAAAAGCAGAAGGGGAAAGTGGGGAGGGGGATATGAGGTCATCTGCACTGACAGTATATTAAGTACTTACGTTAGAGGGGAGAACAGAGCCATTGATTTTATTGAACAAGCTTCCAACTGGTAACGAGGTTTGTTCTTCCAGTTACTGCACTGAAAGAGCAACATCTGGCCTGGAGACTTCCAGGGGCCAAATCCTTCTCTGCTGCAACCCCACTGCTGTCAGCAGAGTCACACCAGGGATGAATTTTTCTTGTGATAAAATAAGGCAATGAGAGGGGCAAACAGTTTGGCTTCCTGCTAAAAAAGAAAACAAACTCAAGTTTTTCTGCAGAGCAGGCCAGGTATCTGAGCAGTAAAGTTCATCACACCTTTAATAGCTTTCCCATACACCAGCACTATAAAAACAAGTGGGATTTTTTTGTTTTTTATTTTTCCCCATAATTAGTAGAGAAAAATCCAAAGCTAGTGTTTCTTTTCCCTTTTCTGATTTATTTCCTTAGCAGCCAATCCGCAAGACCAGAACAGAGACACTCATTAAGCAGGCAAAGTTGAGAGAACATCTACCTGGTTTCTCACCTCTCCCCTTGAAGTTCAATAAAACATAAGGGAAAGGGGAAGAAAAAACATTACGTTTTTAAAGGCACTTGGTGAGCTTCGGCAGCTGTTGTTTATTGAGATTTCCATAGCTTGTTTCCAATTACTGTAAGGTGTCCAGAAGCTATGGCAACGCAGTAATAATCCTGCGGTGCCTAAGAAATCCGCTGTCATCATCAGAGCAGTGTAGTGATGGGTACAAAGACATTACAGTGAAGGAAAAAAAATCCCAGTGTCTAACCAAAAACCAGTACCACCCCTCTCCGCTTCAGTTCAGCTGGAAGCACAGTGCAGGCAGGTGGCTCCAGGTTATGCCTGCTGGCTGAGCATCTGACTCCTGTGGAGGGTCAGGATTTACCCAGGGCAGTGGAGACTGCTTCAAGGGCTGACAGACCGACCACTCGGCATCAGCTACTGTGCTCACTCTGCGCTGAGACGCTGCCTGAATGCTGACATTTTAACAGCACGGTCCCTTCCCTGCACATGATATGGCGTGAGGGAATAACAGGATGTATTAATGTCATTTTCGATAATAATATTCTTCTCAGAGTGGGCTTTCTGGCACCATATGTCCCACTGCGAGAGAACTCTATCCCTATCACTCTAGTATTAGCTCTGAGCTTGAAAGAAATCCATTTGGGCCATTAAAATGACTTGTGAAATGTGGGATAGTTATCAAGTAATTAGGACCACATTTTGTTTCTTTCTCTGCCCAGAGCTCTCCCCTATGATCTCAGTTCACCTTCAGCTTCATTTTGCCTTCATCTTTTGCAGATCAACCCAAATGCCAGCTTTTTTGGATGGTGCTTGTCCTCCATTCCCTTCCCCTTCTTGCTCAGCTGTCACTTGTAACCTGCAGAATTTATTTTGTATGCAGAAAATAAGAGGAGCTGCATTTGGAGAGGTGCCAGGAGAGGTTTCCCCATTTTTCATCCTCCATACAATGGGAGTTGTGATGTCTCTCTGCCCTCCCACCAGTGAGATAGCTACAGCTGAAAGGACTGTCCAGGATTCGTCATTCCATGGCCAAGAGTGAAGCTCTTGGAAAGATCTGCTGATATATAAAAGAGCTATACGGCCCTCTGTAAGGCGGGGATTACCATGGGGCTTGGAAAACACACCTGATACTGCTGGAGCCTGCAGCAGGGCTGAAGTCCCCTCTAGACTGCATTTCAAAGCCCTCTGCTCCAGGTTGCGTTGGAAAGCGCAGCTTGCTGGGACGTTGTGGGGGCTGAGATCCCACTGTGGTGCTCAGAGTGCTTGGATGGGAAGTTGAACACCCCTCCTCACCTCCACGCTCCCTCAGAGCAGAGAGTCCTGGGACAGAGCCACGAACAAAAGCCACTTGCACCCCTCACACATTATCTCTCCCTCTCCTTTTCAAGCTCACAGATCTGCTCTTCCAAGCCCAGATGA
>NW_009705494.1:141410-148639 GCF_000703405.1 Apaloderma vittatum | reverse complement strand
ACAGATCGTCTCTTCCAAGCCCAGTTGATAACAGTGCAGCAGGAGCCAGCATGTGCAGCATATTTGTGCTGGAGATGAGCCCATGGATGTTAATGCTGCCTCAGGCAGAAGAAACGTGTGTGCGCTGTGTCCTCATGGACATTGGTGTGGGTCCTTGCTCCCAGACATATCTCACACTGTCAGAGCTCACCCCTAGGGCTTTGGCCGCTTTCTCACCACCACAAGTCTGCATGGGACGCCATCCTGAGCAGCCCATGCTGCCAGGACTGATGTTCAGGAAGCCACTTGTTCCAGCTCGACCCCTCCAAGGGTTTGTCTGTGTTCCAGCTCTATTTTTGACCAAGAAAGCGGTTTACATAAACAGGCTCAACCTCTGTATGCTATTTCCCCTTCACATAAGCAAAGGCACTACTGCTCACACCCAACTCTTCATTGCTTCCCACAGTGCATCCTGCAACTCAGCTACAGCTCACCTCATCATCTAGAACCTACCATGGATGTTGCTCTTCCACCTCATTCTTCCTCTGGTTCTTGCAGAGACCAATCCACAAAAAATCTACCCAAAGTTTTTGCGACTCTGCCTTTCCCTCAGCCCCACAGAAACCCAGCCTGGAGATTTTCACCCTTCCCTTTGCTATCCTTACTTCCAGAATAATCTCTCAAGCCCTCAGGGAAGCTTACTTCTTAGCAGAGGGGAGCCCTGCTGGGTGTCCTCCTCACCACCTTATCCCTTCTGCCTCCCAGCCCCAAAGCACCAATTCATTATGGAAAGCAACAAGGGTCCCAGAAGCACCGAGTCCCAGAAGCACCTGGCTGAAGCCACTAAATGATCAGCTGGGAATGAGTCATGTTAGCAGCTCAAACCCGGGAAACCCAGCCAGATCCCTCTGCACAGGACTGAAATAGATTATAACTGACTGATTAAAGACTCTAGCCAAGTCCTAGTGAATTAGAGTGTCTTGCAGGGGGATACAAGGATAAGAACTATTATTAGCACTTGCTATTTATTATTTGGGTAAAGTTCCTATTGTCTAAAGTGCTCTCTGGATTGTCAGCAAGATGATTCCTACCCCTAGAACACAGGATCACTGGGATCCAAGGGTGTGACTGGAGATGAGCTATGAGCTGAGGGATGGATGTACTAATGCTCCTTTAGCATGAATGGGGGATCTGGCCTATCAGTTTGTCCTAACTGGAGACATCCAGAGGCCAGGAATTGCCATGCCACAACTCTCACAAAGGAGCAGCTGCCTCCAAGTACTGTGAGGTGGCAGTGGGAGTAGGACAAAGTGGTAGAAACTGGAGTGAAACACTTCTCACAGGGCAAATGTCGGAAAAATTTGAACCATCTGGCCAGGTATTTGCACTGGGATCCTCCCTGGAAGGCAGGACAAGCTATCCCAGGCTTAGCTTTGGCTCACAAGCAAATGGGGAGGTACAAGCCAGCTTGTCCTGCAAACTTCTGTTGTGCGGTCACCAGGCACAGACGATTTGCTGCTGCCATCTAAACCTCTGCTCAGACAGCCCTGTTCTTCTGCAGAAATGTCAGCCTCCCACTGCTGAAAAAGAGGGGGCGGAAAATATGACCCCAGTGCAACCTAAAAATTAACAATACAGAAGCTTATTTTTAGGAAGTTCATTGCTCATAAGCTGGATTTTCACCCAACCCTCAGGCTCTGGAGGGGGAGAAGGACAGAAAACTGGCCTTTACAGCTCCTCGGATGAGCCCTGGTATCTCTCAGCTCCTCAGCGGTGGTGGCGACATGTCTAGACACTCTGGGAAGCATTCAATAAGGAGAAGGAAGAATGGGTCCCGCTGTTAGGAACAATGCAAGAGGAACAAAACGGCCCATTTTTCTTCTGTGCAGCTGTCTTTTAAAAGAACTATTAGGTCACTGAAAGTTTTAGTTACAGCAAAAAATAACTCAAAAAACAACGAAAAATTGGAAATGAAACTGTAGATATTTTTGGGAAATTGCCTTTTTAATTTTAATAGGTTTCCCTTTCAACTCTTTTCCAGCTGATTTTTTTTCCCTTTAAGTTCTATGATTATTAATGGCTGAAGCACTAATGTGCTTGGAAATAGCTCATTTGAGAACCATGTTTTTTGGTTTATAAAATATCTGAAAGTTGTTTTTCTTTTTTTCAGTCAACAATTGCCCAGTTTTCCCAAGCAGACTTTATTCCATGTCACGACATTGGACACATTGGACCAACACCTGGCTTTGAAGAAAAGCTGGAAAAGCACTTCTGCTCTGTGGTCATTGCTTCTACCACAGAGGTGTCTTCATGTCCGTGTACCAGATGACATTTACGGAGAGGGAAATCCAGAGACCAAGCTGGTCCTGGAGAACTCACTTCCCCTCGCTGGGTTTTTTGGTGTCACTAAAAAAATCCAGCCAACCACAAATTGCTGCTTTTGATCAATAGCCCAATCTAGGAGTTCTGGAAAGACCTATGGGTAGACATAGATGTGGTTTGTCTATCTGAAGTGTATGTTGTGGTAGTAGAGATTTCCGCTGACTGACATGCTTTGCAACACGCTTGTGGGGTTCCCAGCAAGGAGGAGGGCAGACATGTGAGCCAAACTGTCTTCAAGACATGTCTACATCATTGCTGGAGGGATGCGGAGGTGGTTCTGCACAATATAACTCTCAACAAGAAAAGCCAGAGCCAACGGTAAAACCGCCAGGCATCCAGACTTGTTACATTCCAGCCCAGAACTGCTTGCCTGGACTGCCTAGCTCAAGGGCATGCAAACCATGCTCAATTGTTCAGTTTATGCACGCCCTGTTGTCTGAAAACTGGGAAATCCAACCTGACTCTGCTACAGGTCTATGTTACCCAATAGCATTGGCTTCATTTTCAGCAAAGGAAGCTCAAAGCAGCCCAATTCCCATCTATGTTGAGTGTGGAAGAAACGAGTGATCCAAAGGCAGATTCCCATCATTACAACTGTCAAGAGGAGATGCCTAGGAAAAGAATTTAATAAACAGAGAAAGGATGAAGGCAGCTATTTCCTGGCAGACCTTGCAGCTTTTAGCAAACTCCTACCTCAAAGCCAAAGCCTGGAATGTTGTGGATGTGCCTCTAACATCTACCAACTGCCTGCAGTCCTACCTGAGTGGCTCTTCCTGCTGCAGAAGTGAGACTGTGGCACAGGTCCTGCCAACTTCATGCCAAAGGAAGAGGGGATGTGGATTTCCCAACCTCAGCAGTTGTGGTTAGATTACAGCCTTCTTGCACCTCTCAGGTGACCTCCTTGTTCTTTATGGTATAACAGTGCTCGTGTGCACATGCCCAAGAATCTCCTGTCAGGAGCCAAGAGAGGGGCAGAGTGTTTCAGGAACAGCTTTCAAGGTTCGGCCTAAGTGAAAAGAACAAGGTTTCCCTGTTTGATTTCCAACCTGTACTCTGCTGTTTGAAGTTTATCATCTCCCTTTACCTCAACAGAGCAAGAAATCAATGTGCAGTTTAATGCAAAACAGTGAAATCAGAGCTTTCATTTTATGGAAAAAGCAGGGGAAAAAGCTGTAATGGGACTACTTCTGTTTAAAATGCTCTGCAAAACATGACGGTTGAGCAGAAACAGCAACAACATAGAGTATTTGGAGTGCTCTGCTTCCATAAATCCATTTATCAATCATCAGCTGAGCACAGTCTCTTGGAAGCAGATGGGAGAGATCTGGGAGTCCTTCCCAGCAAAGGGAAGGGGACAGAACAGCCCTGGATGTTGGTGATTCTTCAACCTTTTTAATGGTCCTTGCTTACAGTGTGAAAGATCATGGACAAGGTAATCCCCACTGGCCCTGCATGCACATACACTAGATCCAGAGCATTTAAAGCTATGGAAACCAGGAGTATCCAGACCTACAAATTAAGAGCAGGTAGGGTTCATCTCCAAGTGGTTTTCCATAACAGCTGTTTAACCAACATTTCCCATCTCCATTTTCTCGTGACCGTGGTAAGTTCAGCACTCCACTAAAAATAACCTCATCTTTTATTGCTGGGAAAGAATCTCAGCCTTCATAGAAACAAGGTTTCTAATCTTCCCAGAGGCAGGCATTGGGATACCCCAAAAGCTCAGAAAAAATTAACAGACAAAATTAATGAGACTTTCCCACTTACTGTTCAAAAAAAACCCAACCAAAACCCCCTTAGTTTACAACAGTTGCAGATCCAGAGACCCCTGGGCTCTCCAAAAAACCCTGTACTTTGTTGAAATTTGGAGTTGGCTGCGCTATAGCACGAATCCCAGAAATAGGAATTGATGACATCTTCAGTAGATCTATCCAAAATAAGTGGGCAAAGACCCCAACCCTGCTCTATACGTTCTGGTATGGTAGAGGGTGCTCTGGTCATCTCTTGGGGACCCAGCAGCCCACCTCCTCTCTAGTTCAGTGGTTGAACATGTAGATTTAATGTGCCTGCACTGAGCCCTTAGGTTCACCTGGGCAGCTTTGCAATTTGGAATAGTTTCAAGAGCACACTGCTACTGTCAGTGAGTATATGACACCAGTACCACTTCTGCATATTGGTCTCTGCACTTATAGGGGGGAGTGAACGAAAACAGAGAGATTCACAAGATGTAAGAAAATGAGACAGAAAGCTATCCAATCAATTTATTCATTAGAGAGAGAAAACGAGGCTTGTTCTTCAAAACAACACAGATCTCCTGAGCTCTGTGCATATGTTAAAGCAGTGGGATGGAGCTGTGGCTTCTTCTAAAGCAGCTTCTCAAGAATTCCATAGCCTGTAGACATCATTAGGAGAGGGCAATTATCAGTCTTTCTGCCCAGGGAAGGAGTTGAAGCTGTTCATGCCTTGGCAGCCACTTCATGCTATTTCTCCTGGGGGCTCTGGGCCAGCAAACTCTCAGTCAGCACACCTCTGGAGAGGTTCAGATGTACGCAGCCCTTTTCCAAAATCAAAGCTTTCACCCATCTAGGTCTCTGCTTCCTTCCTAACTTTGTGTGGTTTGTTTTTTCTTTTCCCAGAGTGTGAGAAAAAGAAGCCAACCAAAATCCAGCTGCAGAGGAGGGACACAGCACAACACTTGGGAAACCCAAGTGTTTCCTTGGATTTTTGTTTCCAAGACTAGTAAGAAGAATATTTTGGGAATAGTCCTACGCACAGAGATACCCTCAGCCTTCTTCTAAACATTTAGGGGAAAAAGAGCCCAAAAGGAATCAGAAATTTTCAGACTAATGCTATGTGAGGAGCATGAGGAAAAGCCAAGGACAGAGCTGAGCCTTTCTCTATCTCAGCCCAGATTTTTAACTGTAAAATCATCCTTCCACTACTCAGTCCAGCTTTTCAACCTGCCTAGTGTGCTCACTGATCCAGCTGGCACTCAGGCCAAAACTCTGTAACATGAATTAATTCTTCCTTCCTTTCTCTTGATGATGCTCAAAAAAAAAAAAAAATAGCAGCAGCAATCCTTGAACAGATATGATGGAGAAGTTAATAGGGAGAAACTATTTTTAGATCTCAAGGTATTAGATTATCCTTTGTTATGGCAACGAAACTTGTTATTCCTTGTTTCCTCTAGTCTTTTACATGCATCATAGTCATCAAGGCTTCAATCCAGCTTACAGTAAATATTCAAAAACCTCAGGATTTTAGAACTTATTTGTTGCATGACTGGTAAGAACATTAAAAAAAGGGAGGAAATAAGAAAGCCTGTCAAAAAACAGAAGGAAGGAGGGGGACTCTGCCCTGAGGAGAAACCTTGTGCCTCTGGAGAAATTGTACCCGAGACTTTGGATGGGGAAGCGAGAGCAGATGACATCTGGAGGTCCCTTCCATCTTCCATGATCCCCACAGCAAACCCAACCCAGGGTGCTGGCAGATCAGTGGCTCCAAAATGATGAAATGCTGTCTGGTTTCAGTCCAAGGCAATAAATCTTTCCTAAGCGAGGTTACTCTACACTTGGACCAGGTTTGCAGAAAGAATTGCCAAGGTTCAGCAATGAGGTTCCGAGCAAATGCTGAAACCAGGTGTGCTGTGCCTTTTGTGGGGTTTATTGCAAAGTCTGTGTACATCTACAGGAGATATCTTACCTGCTGTGAGAGAGTAATGCCTGCTCTGAGATGGAGCAGAAAGAGTAGGAGCATGAACTGTAATTTCTTCTAGCAAATTAACTGACTAAAACATTCAGGGTTGCTTTGTGTCTTCGGTTACCTCTGACACCCACATTGGCAATACAGAAGCTTTGTAAAACGCACACAGAAAGCATGTCCTAGACCCTTGGGTAGAGAAACCACCTTTTCCTCTGTGTAGCTGTACTGCATCTTCTGGAAGCTCCATAAGCAACCAGGGATCCTGGACAAAATAGGGTGAGGTTGCCCAGTCTGCCCTGCTCACTCATAAGAGCACCTCATGACTCCCCGTTTTATTTTATTTTGCTAGAATACGACTTGTTTTGCTTTAGCAAGGATTTGTAGCACCTTCTCAGCTGTTTTGACTGCAACAAAACAGGAAAACAGTGCTTCTGAAGATAGATTGGATTTCAGCATTTTTAGGACAAGATAATTTCCATTTCAAAATACACCAGCTCTTTTTAAAGAAATGTGAACAGAAGAAAGACAACCTGCTCCATTTGATCTGCGCTTTGAGTTTTACTGCGGAAACCAGACATTTTAAAGAAAACAACTACAGAAATTTGGAGGGAGCTGGCCAACAAACAGAGAAAACACCGGCTATTCAGTGTAGCCATCACTGAGCTCTTCAGCACCCAAACATCAGCAACTACTGGCTCATTCTAGCTTTTCTTTGTCTTCCATATCTCAGCCATAAAATGCCATGTCCAGACCTTAACCGGAGAGAAAGAGTACTCTGAGCTGGGTATGACAGTTTAGGAAGCAACATGACAGTTGACCGTAAACCAAAGTCTCTAAGGATGCAGCGTAACATTTCACTTAGAATCACACTAATGACCGTTCAGTTTTCCCCAGCCTTCCAAACAAAAGTTAAACATGGAAGTATTAAATTACAAATTTATGACAGTGTTAGTCTTATAAGTATGCAAATATATTCAAAGATACAAAGGAATACGTCAATACAGAACTCGCTCCTTCCAGATGGCAGAAAAAAGTCCCAGACTGGACTCGGCAGCAGACGGGAGCGCCCGAGCCCAGAGTCCCAAAGACAGCCCAAAGAACCAGCTGTACCTTTTCCACCTGTGCCGACACACGCTGCTCCACTGCAGCCGAACACGGGGGGCAGG
>NW_009705494.1:126200-141386 GCF_000703405.1 Apaloderma vittatum | reverse complement strand
GGAGGCGCAGCCGCTGGCAATGCTCCCAGCCCAGCAGCACCACAGGCCCCAGGGCTCTGCTCAGGCCCTTTTGTACTGAGCCCCACGGGCAGGAGCGCCAGGATGGGTCCCCTGGGGTCACATGTCCCACCCTCTCCTCCCCACAGGCACAGCTACTCCCCCCATGGTCATTTCCCCCTGTGCCAGGAGCCCCACACAGCTGCTGCCCAGGGGTGCTTAAACCAGGACACTTGGGGAAGGTCTGACATTTCAGTGCTTTGAAATGTCACAAAAGGTTGAAATTCTAAATAAGTTTCCAGGACTATTGTCCCGAACTTTATTTTTTAATCTTATATAGAAACGTCAGAACCGACACGATGTGTAGGTGGTTTGAAATGCTGAAGATCAGGACAGGAGCTGAAATGACATAATTAAATCTAATTTCATAGAATCATAGAACAATTCAGGTTGGAAAAGACCCTTGGGATCATAGAGTCCAACCATTGACCCTACACTACAAGGTCACCCCTAAACCATATCACCCAACACCCCATCTAAACGACACTTGAACACATCCAGGGATGGCAACTCAACCACCTCCCTAGGCAGTCTGTTGCAGTGTCTGACCACTCTTTCTGTGAAGAATTTCTTCCTAATGACCAGCCTAAACTTGCCCTGTTGCAACTTGCAACCATTCCCCCTGGTTCTGTCGCTAATTACCTGTGAGAAGAGACCAGCACCAACCTCTCTACAATGTCCTTTCGAGTAATTGTAGAGCATGATGAGGTTCCCCCTCAGCCTCATCTTCGTCAAACTGAACAGACCCAGCTCCCTCAATCGCTTCTCGTACGATCTATTCTCGAGGCCCTTCACCAGTTTTGTTGCCCTCTTCTGCACTCGCTCCAACACCTCGTGTCTTGTCTTGCCAAAAGAACACATGATGCCTGCCTTGCTGGTGGCTGGCAGAAGAGAGAGGCTTTGGACGAGGATTTCAGTATAGTCTCTTGCTTTATCATACTCCTCCACGTAGCCCGCACAACTAGCTTGAGAGGAAATGTGGGCTAGCTGGGCCATTTTATATCTTACAATTGTTGGATGCTCTTCTTTGGACTATGCAACCGTGCCCCTAGATTAACACTATTCCCATGGGCTTGGCCAGCACAAAAGCTGCTTTTTGCCTCCTGGGCATTGAGGTCTTCCTAAAACCACAACCATAATCAAGAAAAAGAGCCAGAGCTGCACTTTCCCTGAGGGATGTGGAAGCAAATTCTGAATTGATTTGAAACCAATCCAATCAAAAGAATAAAATACTCCCCAATCAGGTCAAACTGACCAAAATGAAGTGTTTCATTTCAGGTTTGTCTCCCCCACCCTTCAAAATAAAATAGAATGAAAAAAAATTTAAAAGAAGAACACTGCAGTTTTTCAGCACAATCACATTTCTTCCCCATGGGAAAGAGCAAATCTGTACGAGTGGCAAGTTTCCTTGGAAAAATATTTCTCATCAGCACTTCTCCACTGCCCACAACCTCCAAAACATCCATTGTGCTAATCTGGGGGCTTCCCAGGCATTATGGCTCAGGTACCTCTTTTACCTGTCCCTAAGTCAATCTCCCTGCTCAGAAGATGTTGCCCAAAATCCACTGCAGAAAACAACACAATGTCCAACCTTGGACATCAAAAGCCTGTGGCCACACCGTACCTAAAATAGAATTCCACCTAACACTGACACCCTACTCCATCCCTTTTCTTGTACTTGTATTTCTGCAAAAAATAACGTATGTGTATGCATACGTTACGTGTGTGTGTGAGCATGTAAAATCCTATTTTTTATTGCTAGAAAACACCACCATTTTGGGGAATACTGCTGACAAGCAGGTGAATCAGGACTTGCACAGCATCAAGGTATTTCCTCTGTTACATGGCTCCATGGCTGAGTGCTGAAATGCAGCCATCTGTGCTGATCCAGGCACAACAGCAACACATGAGGGTCCTGGAAAAGAGGAGGAAAGCCTAAGGAGTTTTCCTCTTTCCTGACTGCACAGCTCAGCTTGCATCACCACCTTAAAATCTTTCCCATACTTGCTCTGACACTGCCTGGAAAACGGTGAACAGTTATTAGCCCCACATCCTTTGCAGCAAGCTGAAACATTGAGAAGCGATAAATTAGATTTTCAGAGGATTTTTCAGAGAGCAGAAAATGTGAATTGCTAAATGCTTTCCCCTGCAGCACCAAGGGATGCTCTAGGGAAACAACAAACAGAGAGTAGGTGAGGGAGGACATCCATCAGCACTCAGCCACCAAAGCACCTTTTCTCCTCCAAAAAGCTGACTTCGGCAAATCCCTTACAAGGACTTTCTGACTTCCACCAGCTAGCCAAGGAGTTGTGCAATTAGATGTCAAACATGTTTGGAGAACAAAGTGTGTAAATGGGACGTAATGCAATACTACGTGTTTATTTCTGAACATGAACCCAAGCAAATCCATCCATGGCCACTTCATAAGATGAATAAAATCTACCAGCTTAAGATGTTTTCCAGTATTCCTTCTCTCTCCTCTTTCACAAAAGGACCAGGTGAAATGTTTTTAATAAAATGCTCTTTTTTTCCTATACAAATATATATCAAAGTTCAAATAAATCTTTACTATAATCAGAAGAATGCAGAGAATTGTAAAAGTTTAGAAGGGGTCACTTCTGACTGGCCCCTACTCCATAAAGTACAGTTTGATGTCCTGTAGTTTATAGCTGTACAAAGCCCAGCTCTTCTGCATTCAGATTGGCTGTTAATGTTGTAATGATGTTTAACTGCTGACAAATGAATTACAGGTGGGGAGCACATTGCCCGTTTAAGACAAGGACTGTTTAAGTAAAAAAATCTGTTATGTTTATTTGTTGCTTTTTTTTAATGTTTCTTTTTAATTCCCTCAAGCCAATAGATTAAGGAACATCATAGCCTGTCAAGTAATGTGTGTTTGTAAAAACACCACATCTCTTTGATGCATCTATCATGCGCTGCAGAGGAGAGAGAGGGGTTTTCTTTCACTTGCAGTGTAGCTTCTTTTTATTTTTTGCCACTAATTATGGAATTTCTCATTAAAATAACAAGAAGCACGTCTGGCTGGGATTCCAGCACGTGTTTTCACTTTTGGAAACCAATGGGAACCATATGCTTTCTTCCTCCTTCCATGTCCCATGCAGCAACAGCAGTGCAGAGGCCGGCATCAGCATCCATGTCCTGCTCCATCAGCCTCGTGGTCAGATGCTGGGAGAAGACACTCTCCCAAAGGCACACTAGGCATGGGGGTGATGCGGCATTCACCAGCTAATTTTAAAAATTAAACCAGGTTTTGGACCTGATTTTTGTCTCTTTACCCTCCTAGGTCATTCTCCTCTCTTCTTCCTCTCCCTCCTTGTTCCATTGCATTTTCTCTCATGGCAAAACTAACTCACGCAGACCTGCGGCGGTTATTTATAAACTCTCCTTGAACGCCAAAGCGCCGTGAACAATCATTTCCCTCCAGTTTACAGGAACATTCAAAGTGCTCCGAAACATATTTTTGACATAACTCATCACTTTGAAGACGCGTCCAAGCTTTTGTTCGTGTTTATTGACAGGAAGTTGTTTTTCATGGCTCAAATCAGGAGGGGGATGATGGAGAGGGGAAGCTGCCAAGCAGTTGAAGCTGTACCCTGCAAAACCCGACCCTGCATTCCTGGCGTGCATGTTGGCTTCACCCAGTTACGTGCCACCCAACCCTACTTTCCTTTTTCAAGCGGGAAAAAAAGTCATCAGGGCTTATAAAGGGGTAAGTTAGAGCAAGAACAGATGCGGACAGGTGAGAGGGGAGGAGAAACCTCTGTTATCCATCATAGCTAGGGAAGAAAAAGGTGGTTTCGGGGCACTCTTTGGTGCTGGAGATCAGTGGTGAGGCACAAACACTCTGTTTCATCTCCTGGAGGGAGGCTGTGCTGGGGAATGGGCCAGCACAGCAGGATCATCCCCTTTCGCAACTCGGAGGCTTAGGGGAAATTGTGACTCATAGGAGAGGGAAAAGGGAGGCTGGCTGAATCACGCTGCCATGGCAGGTCAGGGCTCTCTAGCCCTGGCTTTGGGGGCTCACAGAGGGGCTTATCAGCCTGCTTTCCATGGAGATGGGCAAGAGGTCTGTAGGGTGGCCAGCTGAGGATGCAAGTCCTTCCAGGCAGGTGAGGGAGGAACTGGGGAAACTGGCCAGATGGTAATGAGAGGGGGGAAAAACAGATGCCTACCTTCTCACTGCTGCATACCAGGGGAGAAGGTCAGACGTACTTCTTTTTTCCATCACAAGTCCCAGACAATGTCTTCAGGGCATATCCTCTGCTGATTTCAGCCATCCTGAACTTCAGCAAAGAGCATCCTTTCTTGAAGGCTGTGGTGATACTCATCTCCTGCTCCACAGGCTGGTCCTGGTGGATGAAGCTTGGAGAGGAGCAGGACAAGTCCCTAGGGTGCGCATGGAAAAGGCAACAGAGCCCAAGATGAGGACCTCAGCCAGCCAACGAGGACTGCCATCACAGGAAAGTACCATGGGAAACCCAACAGACCCATTGCCCTTGACCTCATGGACACATTCAAAACTGCTCAGCAGCCCTGGCACAAATCACTGTCGTGCTCTGTTTAACAGGGAAAGGAGAGATTTCAAGTGAGATTGTATCAAGCTTTTTACATTGACAATGGGACTGGTTATTATATACTGTGTGCCTGAGGTTCTTCCACTGAAAGGAGCATAATGCAACACTGGGGGCAATTCTTGATTCCACTTACTCCCAATAATTATTACTTCTTGGCTTGTTGCTACACTATATAGTGTAATGTTATTGCTTGGAATGGTATGTTAACTTAGTTTTTACTGATACCATGTGTTCCCCTTCTTTTATCCCAGTAGTGTGTCAAGAACTGTTTTTCTAAGGATGGTCAAGGGAATATGATTCTAATATTACTGTAGATGATATAAAAAGTTTTATAGACAGTATTCCACTTTTGAACTGGGAGCCTAGAATTCAGCCACGAGGGCCTTAATCAGACATTTGAATTGCACGTTTTGAAGGCTCAGATTGGCTGGTGAGGTAGAAAAGGCTACAGGCAATAGCCAGATTGAAAGTCAAGATGCTAGACCTGCACTTAGAAACAAAACAAAAACCTCTGAAAGCTAGGCTTATAATACACAATTTCAGGCATCATTTGGCCCTAGAAGCATGATTTAAAGCAGCCTGAAAAGTACACAGGGAACACTGATTAATACATTATTCTCATGAGTGGGCCCATAAAATCGTGCCTGTTAATGTGACAGTCACTGTCTTTGCTGGCAGAGCTGACTGTTTAGGTCCTCCAAAACGCAGAAGCTGCAAAAGGAGCTACAGCTCAAGGTGTACTGACAATTACAAATGACCTTTGCAATACTGTCTGGCCTGGCAACAAAAAGCTGCTTGAAGAAGCAGGCTTCCCCGTGTAGAGATGTGCAAGGTGAGGGCTGGGCTTGGGCTAGCTCTGCAGAGCCCTGTGATGCTCCCAGACAAGGGCATGGTGCAGAGCACAGCCCCACAAATGCTCAGGAGGAGCTGCAGAGATGGCACGCTCACTCACAGCACTTGGAAGGATGCATAGGGTTGGAGAGCAGAGAGAATCTGGGCTGCTGGAACTTTATCCAGAGACCAGAACACAGGAATATGCTCTATTAATTTCTCTGCTTCATGCCAACATTTGCAGTGCCATTTCCTTGTCAGGTCTGCATCTGGAGTTTAAGGTTTATCCACCTTTTGGAAGCTGCTGGTTCAGCTCCTGTGAGCAATTACAGCAGACAGGGACTCTGCACATCTAACCCTGCCACATTCAGGGTTTCTGTGTTTACTAACAGCATGCTTTCCTATTCAGTCATCAAGGTATTTCTCAGTATGTTTTATAGCAGAACAGGTCCAACTTTGAAGGCAGATAGCAACAGCAGGCAGAGTTTTCCAACCCCGCCAAACTTTTACGAGCACTTCCATAATGGCATTTCCAACACTTGGGCCACGACTGCAGTGACAGTTGACACCTCATACATCATAATCTGCTTTCTATTTAAAAAACAACAACACTGTTTTATTTATTGCAGGTCATTACTTTCACACAGGATGAACGTGCCTGGAAATTCCAACACTTTTGTCTCGGCAGCAAGCGAGCTCGCACTGTCTGACACTGTGTTCATCACTGCAGTCATCACTGGGTCTGCATTCCTCTGGTTTTGCAGGTTGCTGCATTGCCTTGAAACGCTTCATGCCCACTCCTGGCATGACTGCTTCAGAGCTTTTCCTAGGGTATTTATCACCCTCGGATGTGTCTTTTTGCTCCTATCCAGAGAGAGCTTCAATTATATTGCAGGCTGGCAACATGTTTTCCTGACTTGGTGACTGCTTATGCACTCCCAGGCAGATGGACATCTGTTTTTCTTTCCCTGGACATTCCCTTTATTTCATTTTCAAAATCTCATCAAAGCTGACTTCTGGGACATCCTGTACTTGTCTGCAATTTTTCGGCAATTACTTGTCACGGTTTGCATTGAGCACAAAGGAACCAGAGCAGTCACTGGCTTGCGCTTACCAGGAGCATCCAGCGGTGAGAGACGTCCTGGAGTTGGAGCTGTGGCACCTCAGAAGGGCCAGCTAGTGTGGGATATTGAAGCAGAGGATAAGCTAGGATGACATCTGAAAAGAGAAGACATCTTTAGCAAAGCAAAGGCAGGAGGAATAGGGAATGTGGAGGAGCAGGAGATACAGCCGTTCACCAGGAGGGAGATGAAGTAGGTGGGTTTATGGTCAGCTCCTTGCTCAGGCACACTTAGGACAAAGGGGAGTAGGTGACACCAAACCTACTAATTTCCACATATACAACAATGAAAATACTTTTACTCACTGGCTTATCTGGTGCTTTTCACTTTAAAAAGTGAAGGCAAAGCTTTCTAGCTGTAAGGCTAAGGAGTAATCAAGCTTGGATGAACAGATTTTGGATGAAATGTTAGCTTAGGTGAAGTCATTTTTTCTTCAGCCAAGCCACTCACTTTCCAAAGAACAGCTGGGCTCAAAGCAGGACAAACACCTGTTCTGAAGATCTTCCAAAGCCAGAACTGCCCAATACTAAGTCTATCTGTTCAAATTAGCCCTAAGTATCCCCATATCCTTCCTACTCATACTTGAATAATAGTCTCGCTGTTAATAAACACAAGGAAGTACACATCTGGACTGCCTAATCCAAACAAGGAAGGTTGCTCTCATTCACTCTTGTCTGGCCTTCTGAATGTGGCTCCCTCATCTAACCTTCACCCAACAAACTGAGAAGATTCATGCCTTTGAAAGTCTGGCAAAAACTTCTGCCCAGGTCTTGCAATCTGTCCAGATCAACCCATTTCTGTGCTGATGTAGCCTTAACAAGAAAGAGGTTCCCTTTACCTTCCGCAGTGACGAAGCTCCTTGCATCACCCAAGTTCCATCGATCATGGAGAGTCCATTGGAAATGAAATCTTACGTTTGAAAATCATCAGACTCTGAAGACGACCTACAGAATCCCTTACCAGCATGAGCTAAATGAACCCCTTTGATTTCAGACACAGGCAAGATCTACTGCACCTCTGGCCAGATTAATTCCCTTCCATTTGACAACCTGTGATGGAAGAAGAGCGCTGTTTCTTCCCATACAGCCCCTACTGGGTTTTAATGGCAAAGGATCCCACTTCAGGACATCGAGGCCCTCATTTAACTTCCCTAAGATGTGGTTTGCTTCACGCTGCTTCCCAGCATCAATACTGGGAAGACTTTGTTTCTGGTTTCAGACTCTCCATTCTCCATATCTGTAACTCTTTTCCCATCTGTAAAATCAAGGAAATGCTCCCAAATTTCTTTACAACTTGAACAAGCTTTCTAAAAGAGAAGCCCAAGGCATTATTATTTCATAGGACTATTTCAAAAGCTATTGGTCCATAACTTTATAAACATCGCAAGATTTAAGACAGCAAAGTGTGAAGAACAGTCTGTCTGCATGGTTACAGCTACTGATTCCCGTTTCCCTCTCTCATGTGATATACAACATATAAAGCCCAGTTTAAACAGGAACAGTTTGCAAGTGAATCACCGTTTCTTAATGAGGGGAAAAGGAAAAATAATCTGCGTGCACGTCCACAGCCAGTCTCTGCAGGGAGAGCTTGATAGCGGCTGCCGAGATCACGATGGACTCCGCACACACTGGACACAGGAACAAGGGGGCCCAAGTCATGCTGGGAAAGATTGTTCTGCCATACTTATTTTTTCAGACAAAAGCCTGACCTAGGAAGCATCAACACTGTTCCGGCATGAGGAGGCTTTTATTTTTTTTTTTTTTTTTCTGGGGCCGACATGTAGCCTTTTGAAGGTAAAATTGAAATTTCACACTTCTGGGAGCTTGGGATGTCTTTTAGTGATCAAACCAGTGCTCATCTCCAGTCCATCCAGAGATGAGTAATAAGGCCATAGGCTTTTTTTGGAATTAGCACAAGGACAAAATGACACTGTGCTGCAAAGCTGTATTTTAAAGAACAAATCAGAAATTCTTGTTATTGTTGTTAGTTTCAGTTATAGGGTAGGGGATCCGATGGCGGGGGAGGAGCATCCTCCTGTTGATCTGGTAAACACATCATCTAAATACAATCTGCTCTAGCAAACAGGCGAGCCCAGGGAGATGAAGGAAACCACATTAAAAACATGATGAAAGTTGCCTCGAGGCTCCTTATGTCACACTTGGGCTTTGGGCTGTTGGTGTTTTTTATTTCTTCCCTTTTTCTTCCATTAATAAGCCAAAACCCAGCATTCTTCACGTTGGTGTTAAAGGCTGAGAAGACCCCTCAGCTTCTCTCCTCAAACGCATACACAAGCACACGTGCATGCTGCTTGCGTGCAACAGATGCCCGTTGCCTCCTGCCCAAGCTGCAAGCCAAGGGCACATTAAAAGCTCACAGGCTAGAGGGATCTGGCTTGCTGACCTCCCACTGCCTTTTTTAGGCCTTTCAGCAGATGACCTGCCTCCTTCAGTGGAGGCAAAGTGATTTTCATGGTAAGCAGTCAGCTAAACGCCAGTCTGGGCCAAAGTAGCCAATTCCTGTTGACACCAGAATCCCTTGGCATCTCCCAGTGGCTTCTCCAAGGGTTTCAAGCAACATAGAGAGGAAAGGGGCGATGCCAGGTAGGGACCCTGTGCACCTTATAGGTATGACCTCCAGCTTGTGATGCTGGAGAGGTGTTACAAAGAGGCAATCCCTCCAAAACTGTGTTATTTCCACCCTGTTGTGAACTCCCTTCAGCAACGACAGAGCTAAATAAAACTCACATATGGTTTATTTTTGGATTAACCTTCTCCTCTCCCCTCTCCGCTCCCAAATTGATTTATGGTGCTGTTGTTCTATATTCTGACCTAACACACCAAATGCTTTGAGCTTTGCAGCTCACTCCCGGCTCCTTCCATTGCGCAGGTGTAACTGCTGTAAAAGCAAGGGAGAGGAGAGAGAGGGAGGAAGGAAACAGAAGAGAAAACAAGGGGAAAAAGTTGAGGCTGCAAATGCACACATCTGCTTTCTGACTAATTCAGGGTATGGCACACCCGTATGGGTCCCTTTTTATTGCTAACATTCCTTGTAAGTTAGAAACTTTTCTTACCACCCCCCCCCCTTTTCCTCCCAACTTCAGATGTCCCAGAGGAATGTTTAAATTATTATGGAATCCCAGTGGAGTTTGCTGCTTCCCTTTTTAATTTGTTCCATGCTAGTTGCTGTTTTTTTAAAGCAGTGCCCAGCTTACTCTTTCCTAAAGGCAAGCTCCTTGTTCCGGCTCTGGCACAGAATTTGTTACAACTTTTTTCCCCAGATCCCTACGGGTTTATAGCCTGGCTATAATAATTTACTTGATGCTTAAATTTGTGATTACCTGCTCTGATTTTTCAGCTTTTGTTTAAATAGAAATGCTAAAAATACTGACTTGAGCCAATCAAAAAAGGCATTATTGGCCATGTTTTTAACTTGGCTATCTTTCACAGGCGAGCTGCAGCCCTGTAAGGCCAACAAAATGCCTGGTGTTATCTAGCCCTAGGCACAGACTGATGTCGTTGCAGAGCCAGACAAAAAAAAAAAATTAATCAAAGTGTAGTAAAAAAGGAGAAGGTTGGAACTGAGTTTTGACTGTTATGGTCCAGTGAGATCAGGCAACTAGGGTTGGGGAAGCACTCTGTGGGACCTGCTGGTTTTAACCTCAGGAGCCTTCTTTGCCTTTCAACCACTGCTCCAAGGTGGGGAGCGATGGCAGATGCTGAGAAATTGGCCCAAGGTTGTCTAGAAAGTGCATTGCATGAAAAGGACTTCAATTTATTCTTCTCAAAATCAGGACTGCAGCTGCTTGCCTTTCTAATTTTTTTTTTCTTTTTTCTTGCACAGAGAAACTCTGCCTGGCTCTGGTCCCCCTGTAATCCCTTTGTCTGAAGGGAAACCATCTCATCCGCCTTATGAATGTCCCTTAGCAACAGTTGCTTCCAAACGAAAGGCAGAAAAGCCTCAGACCCAGAGCAGCCACAAGACAACTGCACCAGGAAATGAAATTTATAAAACTCAGAAGCATTTAGGAAGTCTTTTCGAAATACGACACAAAGAAAGAAAAAAGATGTCCAGAGAATTAGGAAGGGTGACGCATCTTGAAACATTCCTTGTTAATTAAGAGAAGGTCACACGTCCCTAACAGCAGCAGTTAACACTCTTAAGCCCAGTATTTTGTCAAATCAAGTATTCCTTCTTCATGCAAAAGACTTGTTGTTCGTTAAGAAACAAATTTCAATGAAAATGCAATGCTACATTTTTGTTGGTGAACACCACTTTTCAGCCAGCTCTGCACCCGAATCCCTTTGAGTATTAGTGAAGGAAGCTTCTGTGTTGCTGATGAGATGGAACCTTTTTCAGAATCATGATGGGAGGCACAGTAACATAGTTCCGGTCTTCAAAACAAAGAAAGATATTTCAGTTACTGCACTTAAGAAATCTCCTGTTACCAGTAACGTGGAGTAAGACTGAGAAGCAGAAAACCAGCAAACAGATCACCAAATCCAAGCATGTTTTGGAAGGCGTCTGGGTGAGATGATCTAATGGAGCTTGTCCATTCCTGTGTTACACTTGACAGGCAGGGAATTACTGACTAGACCAGAGGGATATATTTTTCAGATAACTCTTATGTCACCTACGAAGCTGCTTAGGACTTGTACATTGACAATTTGGAGTTGAGAATCTCAGGGAGCCAAGGCCTCAGATGCTTCCTAAAGACACTGGCTGCCTCATTGCCTGACTCAGCAATTCCTTGTACCAGCTGGTCTGGTTTGCAGCATGCACAGAAATCTCCTCACAAAAGCAAGGTGGGACCCAGAAGCCCATCCAAACTTCCCTGAAAGGCCCATTCAGGTCACATTGAGGACACACCACACCAGGTTCTTGATCCCACAGGGAGATGAACATTTAGTATGAGAGGAAGACCATGGACCATGAAGAAATTTGAGGGCAAAATCAGAAAGTGATTTAAGGACGTGAGACCTGCAAGAGCCATTCAAGGGAGCACGATGTTGCCTTTATATACCTGCTACTGTCAGTTTTCTGCTCCTACCTACAACCATTTCTGACATGACTTGGCCCTCCCCTCCTCTATGGAAGAAGGGCTAATATCCCATTGTTGGGATGGAGCCTTCCAGGGACCTCTTGAGAAGACTCGCAGAGGCTTCACCACAGCTTTGACACAAGGCATCCTCAAAATGAAAACTCTTCTCTGAAGTACAACAGCTTCTTTTGATGCATGGAGAAAACCAGGAGTTGCCCTGGCAAAATATCTGACCTTGGCTGGATACTCATCTTGGAAGTCCTGGTTCACCGGGACTTCAGATAGGCCCAGTACACCACAACACACGATTTGGATATTTGTGCAGAGAGCAATCACTGTGTCCTTCGCATGCACTTATTCAGGAAATTAACTACTTTGGCTGAGAATAGAGTTGTTCAGTGCATTTCTGCCCAGATAATTAAAAGTTACTCTTAACTCATGGAGTCTAGAAAGACTCGAAAAGGGAGAGAGCTGAGACCGGAATCATAGAATCATTATGGTTGCAAAAGACATTCAAGATCAAGTCTAACCGTTATCTAACTCTACCAGGTCCACTTCTAAACCACGTCCATGAGCACCATATCTAGATGGCTTTTAAATACATCCAAGGATGGTGATTCAACCAGTTCACAGAATCACAGAATTACTGAGGCTGGAAAAGACCTCTGAGATCATCAAGTCCAGCCTATGACCCAAGACCACCAGTTCTTGGAACTAGTCCTGAACTGATAATCCTCTCTGTGATGAGGAGCAATTACAGCTTTTCCACTGCACAAACTCCTGTTACTGCTCTGAAGACATGGAGAGGAAGATCTTGGTGATACCTTGAGCTGGATGAAACACCTCCCCTCCAACTCAAGTGCACGTGCCGCTTGTCTGCTTTCACATCTTATTATTCATCTCATTTCTAGGTTTCAGTTTAAAAACATTTTGATCAAACCAGATTCATTAGTTTAGCTTGTGGGGGTGAGCGACTGGTGCTTTGTTTGTTGGTATTTTTTTTAGTATTTCTCCTAATTTCCTTGTAATCACATGGCTCCACCCATGTGCTGCTTTAAAAGATTCCGTTCACTGGTACCTAAAATCAAATGTAAAACTTAGTGGCAGACGATCCCCAGGAAATGAACATCCACCAACTCTCCTGTGAACTAAGACAGCTGATACTACGTGCCTTTATGGGGAAAATTAATTTTATGTATAATTCTCCTTTCCATGTCTATGTGTGGTATCCATACTGTTTCAATTTCTGTGTGACAAAATGTATTATTGATAGGAACCAGACCTGCGGCTGCTTTAGTACTTAGATATCTAAATACTTGCCTGCAAGTACCATCTATCACTAAAGTGAAAAACCATGTCACTTGCAATGTCCTTTGGGAAGGAGAAAACCACAACTCTTTCAAGATTTGCCAGTTGCTTTACAAGTTAAGCCTGTCAGTTTAGCACTAAATCTCAGACTTAAAATGGTAAAATGAAAAAGAGAAAAAATAAAAAGAACAGTCCTTGTTTCAAAACTGGAAAATTGAGTTTGTCTGAGATATTTTATGCTTGTGTTTGGGACTTGCGATGATTGATTCATGGGTTTGGGAACTGCGTGTGCTGACAGCTCTGAGCGTCCTGCCTTCATTTTGCGAGCATGGATTAGCTCTACCGTAAACAGGCTGAAAGGAAGAGATGAGTGAGTAAACAACAGGGCTCCCTGGCTTGCCATCACCTACCACCTGCAAGCCATGAGCTTTCCAAGCAGCCAGCCTTCAACTTCAACAGAGAGGTGAGGGTTTCCTGACCCCTGCAGGAGCCAGATGCAGAGACACAGAGTTGCCTGGAGCTGCTCTCAGCCATCCAGGCCATCAACATCCCAATGAAGACTAAAAACTCACCTCCTCTCCTTGACCAGGGCGTGAGACCTTCAAAGGAGGAAGGTTGGATTGACGCATTTCATGGTGTAAATGCTGGAGTAATGGGGATCAAGGAAGACATGGTCTGGCTGCTGAAGATAGCCAGAGCATCTCTCTTGTTAGGCCCAGGGATTTTAATCCTCCTGGTTATGCACAAGACAAAGAGCAGTTTGCTGTTCCTGTAGCTCTGCTGTGCTTCCATCTCGCTGGTTTGCAATGGGGAGGTTTGCAACAGGCCACTTTTAATGGGACTCTTTTCTCACCCTCCTGCCTGTCCCAGCAGGACCCTGGGCAGTTAGAGGCAGATGGAAGAAGAGTCAAGCAGCAATGTCATCTGCGGCGCTGGCCTGCAAGCGGTGACACGTGCCTATCTGGCCCTGGCAGACAGATCTCACCACCACATCTGCCTTTCAACCTCACATTAGAGCACTGGGGGCTGCACTAGACACTTTACAAACATCTGGAAAACAACCACACTGTAAATTTGCTGGACACAAACTCATCACTTTGGCCCTTCCCCTGTGGTGAGCTAGTGACTGACCTTGCTCTCCCCATGCTGGGAGTGTTTAGGACCATGAATCACAGCACTGCACTCACTTGGTCAGAACAGAGCACCACCAGTGCCACTAGAGCAGTGACTGGTCACAATGTGAAGAAGCATGCCTACTATGCCTCTGTCCATTTCCTTTGCAAACGTGTTAGCATGCTTACCTTAAAACACCTCCTGAAGCCAGCGATGCCATCAACAGACCACGCTGACAGACTGGCTTGACTGACCTGCTCAGATCTGCAAATACTGCAAACTCACACAAGCTGCATCGCTTGTGGGTGGCGTTCTCAAAGATCTTCACTTTGGTCTAATGCTTTCTGTGAGTCCAGCAAACCCTCAATCCCTCATCCTGGGTATTTGCCACAGGGATCCTGGCACTGAGGAGGACAGGATCAAGCTGAGGAAAGGAAAAGGCTATATTTACACTGCTCCCTATCAGGAGGGAGACCACAGGATCTGTGTTTGAAGGGAGAGGGTAAAACATTCTCATTCACAACATTTAATGAAAAGCATACCCTTTTTCCCCTGCCACCCTGCCTCTGAGACAGTTTTCACAGAGATGTCAGTTTTCAATTTCTTTTGTGGGTTTACTGAAGAGCAGAGAAGTCCATCTTTTCATCAATAAAATAGTACAACCGCACTAAGTCTGGCAAAACAAAAATCAAAATAAGAAGAGTGAAAGAAAAGAAGGAGTTGTTTCCTAGGGAAGGTCTAATACCATTTTAGTTGCAGTTTGCAGCAGAGAATAAATCTACTCACATTACTACTCTTTGAGGTCTAATTGTCATTAGAGCTTAATTGTGTCTTGGCTTGCTTTGGAAAGCAAAGAAAGCAGCAGCCCGTACTGGCTGTTGAATGCAATCATCTGCTCTTTTGATATGCACGCGTGTGTCTGTTATCTCCTTTGATCTTTACATAAACTAAGAATAAGGAGCTGCTGTGATCCTACTGTACCTGACAGCTTTACCATCCAGAAAGCTTTACAGTCCGTTCAAGGGCTCGGGCTCCTGAGACAGAACCGATGCTGCTGCAGGGGCGTATGGCTGAAGCTGTCTGAACCAGATACAGCCTTGAGAGCCCTTGTTTTATTTCTTCT
>NW_009705494.1:111595-126180 GCF_000703405.1 Apaloderma vittatum | reverse complement strand
TTCAGCAGGTGCTACTCTCCTTTTCACAGCAGATCCTTTCGAAAAGACATCAAAAAGCTTCATTAGGCACAGGAGAAAATGATATTTGTTTAGGCCATATTCGTCCCCTAATTACCATTACTGACAAATGGAAGTAGCCATAACGTCTGTATTTTTAAGTTGATTTCAGGAGAGAAAAGTGAGTGGCTGCCTAGAACACATGAAAACAGCCTTCTCCATTTTGGGCCATTTAAACTCAGCAAGTGGCTGCTCAACTAAGGCACTAGGGAGGAGAGCTGGGAGGCTGAGCTAAGAGTGAAGTTCCACCATTCCTCAAAACAGGCTGATGTTGGAGCACACTGTTCAGCAGCTCTCCAGGAAGGTGCTTTGAGGCTCCACGCAGCCTGCACCAGAGCTGATGTTTGCCCTTCATTCACCATCCTCATTCTCTTTTCCTCAAAGAATCTGTGCAAAAACCCGGGATAAGAACTGGGAGATTTTCACCAAACTATTTTTTTTTGGCAACTTCTTTTATTTACTTGTTTATTTTTTAGTTAATTACCTTTCCTGGTCTCCATGGGATTGGTCCGCCCCCTCAGTTTTTCATGCTGCACAGGGTCAGCAGTGCCTCGGCTGCTCCCTCACGCACCTCCTTACAGAGAGGCTTTGTGTTGGTCCAGCCCTCCCCGTGCTGTGAGCACATGTTTGGACTGAAGGGGTTGATTTCTGGGACTCTGTGGTTTAGCTTTCTAATGATGCATGAATGCTAGGGGCAATTTGTGTTTTTCCTTTTATAAATAGATGTTCTGTTTCTTTGGATTTCTGGTGGTGTGAGGTTTAGCACATTCATTACTCTCAGCATTTTAGTACTGAACCCCTCCCCAAAAAATAATAATCAGACAGTTCGTGATTTTTCTTAATAATATCCAGGGGCTGGAAAGCAACTTCCTCCCCCTCAAAGCAACAATGATTCAAAACATGAGGGCTGAGTGAGCAAAGTCATAGCATTTCAAGAGCAATACCAGTAGCAAAGTCTACAGCCCTGTGGCTAGGGAGGCAGTGAAAAAAGGCCTGGGACCAGCTGTACCACCTAAAATAGAGATTCATCCAAGAAGGCCATTGCCACAACAGCATTATCAGGTTCACTCTGAGATGATACTTGTTCAGCACGCCAATTTGCGTGGCCCTCGTGTAACCCTGCATACACGTCATACTGGTTCAGGATGCATCCGTTTCACCACACACGTTTAAAGATGTGCTTCAGTCCTCCCCGAACAGCAATTTTTTTTTTAGGTGCATAGAAGTATCATTCAGAATGATCACGGATGCAAATGCAAACCACGTATTTATTGTACAAAAATATTACTGGTTTTTATACAATATAGGTCTTGCAGTCAGTCTGCACCAGCAAGGACAATTTCATGCATCAACATATCGGTAATTAGCACAAGAGATCAGCATTTCTGGCTTGTGATGTATAGAGCAGTCAGGATAAAATGTTCACCATTAGAAGAAGAACTATTTTTTGATCGTGTCTGGTATAACACAGTTTATCAGATATGGATAGGATTAAGGATTAACATGCAACGGTTGGGTTTTGGTTGACTTTGCGCATCAGAAGTGCAAGGAATACCCTTGGGCTCCTTCATGCTTCCCCTCATCTTGTAATTCATAGAGGATCCTTCCTATCTGAGCACGGTAGCCATACAGAAGGCTGAAATTCTTCTGCACCAATGTGGCTTTTGTTATCTGTGGTTCAGAAATGCTGAAGCAAGTCCTGAAAGAGCTGTTTTAGCTGACTTTGATGCCATGAAATCTCACTGCACCAGAAGCGTTAAGCTGCTGCCGAGCCATCTGTTTGGATATTTCTGGGAAAAAAGCACTGTTCCTAATGCATGGTGGCGTAGCATCAGGTTTCTTCTTCCACAAACCTCATGACTTTGCCAGGCACTGATTCCCCTTGCAGAGCGACAAGAGGTCTCACTGTCCCTCTTTGCCACTGATTGAGGACAGCAGTTGGGAGGCCTGCCGTTGATCAGCCTTGCCCCACAAATTAACTGCAGCTAAGGTCAAGTGGTTTTGAAAAATATGGTGGAGGATCACTGCCTGCTAGGAGTGCTGGCTCAATGATCTTCATAAGAAAACCACAAATAAAATCGAAGCAAACAATGCACATATCTCTGACCAGGCCCTGGAAGTATTTCTGTGAAGAAATTTGGAGCTCTGAGGAGATGGTGAAAGTCAGCTCACCATGAGGCTGGGAAGAAACCAGATGGAACTTTTCGATGGCGTTACTCTGTCCTCACCACTTGGCATCTTCTCTGCTGGCTTCCTGTGATGTTGGTGGCCTCTCAGATCTAGGCTTGACCCAGATCAGCAGATCCATAGCCCTCTCTGAAGCACTCTATGGTTGTGGGAGCCACACCTGACTTTTCCATAAACAATGTGGCATAAAATATACACAGATAGGTGAGAAACAAGCCTTTCCTGGGGTATCAAAAGCATCAGCAGTGTTTCAGTAAGCACAGCTTGGACTGGGTCAAAGTCATGGTGCTGTGCAGGCATAGAGGGGTTCCCAGGGATGCCAAGAGACCAGCAAGGTCCTGTCTTGGCACCTAGGAAGGGACATCTCTTCTGGAGAGGGGATAGGTGCGCAAAGCATGTAGGGTCTATCTCTGCCCTACAAGGTCAGAGCAGCAGGTTAATAATCAGAGCTGTAATCTGAGTTAGCCATGGTGAGTGTTGCGGCAAGAAACTGTAAAAAACATGAATTGCTCTTTCTATTTCTCAGAAGTGTCAGGACAGCCCTGCCTGTCTCGCTTTGCATTTCCTCTCTTGCCTGACCACACTCAGCTTTACCTCCAGACCTGCACGCTACGGGCAGCCAAGATGTGGGGTGAGGGGCTCGGGCTGGGGGAATCTGACGGCTGCAAGATTTTACCCAGCCTGTTGTGTTGCCGTGACAGAGGGCAGGCAAGCTACGTGTGGGCTGCAAGTTGAGCTATGTCATTCCATAAGACACCGCAATCTTCCTGATTGCATGACTTCATCATGGCGCTGAAATCTTCACAATTTATGGGGATTTTCATGCAGCTGGCTCTTGTACAGGGCTTATTTTCTATTTATTTCATGTTTCACACGACTTTTTGCATTATATTTTTTTTTTAAATGAGCAGCTCCCTTTCTCATAATGCAATGCTTTATTTTTTTGCAATGCATCCAAGTAATCGTGGGCGAAGTGCTCCTCTGGAACAAAGGGGAAAAAATGTTGTACACGTCACACTATGGGCAAAGTCTCTGGAGCACATCTGGGAATATTGTTTTGCCAGGAACCAAGCAGGCTTTTCACATGCACTCAGTGAGCCGCACACCCTAACAACAATACACACACTCAGGCTCAACAGTAATGTATAAAGTGGCCTTGTGGTAAGAGTTGAACTGTATTTGTTGCATTTTCTGACTCCTGACCTGGTAAGAGTTTGCCATCTCACACAATATCTTTGCATGTGCAAAAAAACCTCTGACAAAATTCTTGATGCACTGACCGTAGCTGTGCAACAGCTGCCAAGAGAGCGATTCTGTGTTCGGAATATCTGAATTCCACTCAATTCCATCCTAAACCTCCAAGTCTGCATCCCTCATCTGTAAGAAAAATAGGAAAACACCCAGAGGTTTGCAGAAATAATAAAGGTGAACACGTACAAGTCCTCGGACACATCAACTCATTATTCTTGGAGCAGTTCTGAGCATGGGTTTTGCGTGCTTCTTTCCATGGTCATTCACAACTTCCATGCCATCAACAGAAAATCCAGAGGAGAAAGAAACCGTGCAATATCAAACACCTTTTGGGTTTGCGTTCTGGAGAATATCTTGCCAAAACTTACATCTCATTCTGAGTCTTGCTTTCAATCCTGAGTCTACCAGCATCCGTAATCATAGAATCATAGAACGTTCGGGGTTGGAATGGATCTCTAGAGATCATCTAGTCCAACCCCCCTGCCAGAGCAGGTTGCCCAGGGCAGCCAACAGAAACGTGTCTAGGTGGGTTTGAAAGTCTCCAGAGAAGGAGACTCCATAAACTCTCTGGGCAGCCTGTGCCAGGGCTTTGTCACCCTCACAGTAAACAAGTTTCTCCTTGTTGAGGTGGAACTTCCTATGTTCTAACTTAAACCCATTATTTCTTGTTCTATTGCTGGGCACCACTGAGAAGAGATTGTCCCCTTCCTCTTGACACCCACCCCTCAGATATTTCTATACATTAATAAGGTGCCCTCTCAGCCGTCTCCTTTCAAGGCTAAACAGGTCTCTCAGTCTCTCTTCATAGGAGAGATGTTCAAGTCCCTTAATCATCCTCATAGCTCTCCCTTGGACTCTCTCCAGTAGGTCCCTGTCTCTCTTGAATTGGGGAGCCCAAAACTGGACAAAGTATTCCAGGTGTGGTCTCATCAGGGCAGAGCAGAGGGGGGAGGAGCATTTCCCTAGACCTGCTGGATAAGCTTTTCTTAATGCACCCTGGGATACCATTGGCCTTCTTAGCTGCAAATGCACATTGCTCTCCCGTGGACAACTCACTGCCCACTAGGACGCCAAGGTCTTTTTCCATGGGGCTGCTTTCCAGCAGGACCATGTCTGATCATTATGACACTGCATGTAGCAGGAGATGAAAGAAGTCTGTGCAAACATACACATACAGGAAAACATTTGTCACACACAGATACTTAGATCTTCCCTGTCTTAAAAAAGCCAGCAATAATGCTGCACATTTCTGAACATCATCCCCAGGATTTTAACTACTCTACTTGTGTTGACCAACAGGCCTATCCTAAGCCATCAGACACTCTGCAGCAGTTAACATTTGCAAGTGCTAGGGGTGCTGTCCACAACTACAGTCTTACAATTTTTTTTATTTTTTTTTTTGTTAACGAATTTTAATTTTACTGAGCTAGAAAGCCACCTAATCGAAAAGCTCTCCGCGTGGATGAGATTAGCTTGTCAACTAGGAACCGTCACTGTTAGCTGAGTGGGAAATTTGCATGGATAGCTCTCATTAAAGCTAATGCAAATCCTGTGTGGCAAGAGAGTAAGTACACTTCAGAAGAGCTGGGCTAAAGAGCTTGTGCGGTGAAAAAGAAGTGGGATACTTGTGTGAAGACTGGGATTGCACAATCGTTAGGTTAAATAAAGCTTTTCTGTCAGATGCCCCACAGTTTCTAGGATAGGGGTGAGGAACTCAACAGAACAGGAAACATTTAATGCACCTCCCTTCTCCCCTGATGCCTTGGTCAACATATAACCACAATCTGCCACCTGTAGTTGGCGATACCTGGAAGCATAGGCCATGATGGCAAAAAGTGTACAAATACATCAACTGGTCCTCGCCCAGGGTGTTCATAGTCCAACACATGTGGGAAGATGCAAGAAAAATGAAGGGGGAAAGGTGTCAAAGAGACAATGATAGCCAACATAAATCCAACAAGCAACAAACTCTGATATCAGCAGCAGCTGTGTTAATTACGCTTCACTGCTATCATGCCAAGGGCCTTCTAAGAAGAAAATTTGGAAAAGGAGAGCAAGTTTGATCACTGTAAGGACTGAAAGTTTGATTTCACTTCCATTTGTGAGAGGAAATTCTGAAATATCCTCTTCTCCCTCCACAAAGTTTAGACTGGGCAGAATTAGTGAACTTTAGTCTTTCATTCCAGATTTCCAAATGTCCACTTGTCCCATGACAGGGACAGCTGCTACCAGGTATCTGTCAGGCTCAAAAACATATTCAGGCATTCACGCAACATCCGTACACAGCATCAGAACATCTAGGGCACTCTGAATACCCAGTATTGATGGTATTCCCGAAGACCCACTCACTCAAGGCATCAGATATAAATGCAAGCAAGACCACAAGTCACAAGCTGCACCCTCTCCTCCTCAGCACAGCTGAAGAAAACCAGGACACTCCTGGTTGCACATAATCACAAGAAAATCACAGGGAAGTCCCAGTTCCAAGGAGGACCCGAGTTGTTGGGAGCTGTCCAGACTCAGAGCAAGAGTACTTTGAAGCGACAAAGAGCTTCAACTCAAGATAAGAGACAAAGTATTTCCATCTGTTAGACAGAGAACGAAAGCAGACACATTAGGAGTGGGATTTTTGGAAGGACTTAGTGGCAGAAACCTGGCAAGAAGTGACTTGGAAAATCCTTATCTGGCTTGACCACAGTCACACAAGAAGGAAGGAGCAAAGAAGAGACTTGTTTTCCTACCTCCTCACACCATTTTGATTTCAACGCATCGTTCTCCTGAAGAGCTTACTTGGCTGGCGTATGCACAGAGTCAGGCAGAGATGATGCACATGGCCTTCCCTTTGGTACACTGGAAAGCTTCAGGTCAAGACAGATTGCTGGAGAACACTCTAAGCAGGAATATTCACAGGCTCAAGTTTAGGAAAGGGAAAGAGAGAAGCAACTGTGGCATGAACACCTTGTCCCAGATGTCACAGACACTATCCTGCACAGTATGCTTGTCCTTCCAGGCACAGCTGGTGGCCCCTCACATCTGCTCCTGCCCATTGATCCCTGCAGAAAACTACAGTGTCTGTTTACTTGCCACTGCTCTAATTCACAAGTTTGTCTTTTCAGAGGCAAAGAAGGCTGAAAGCAAACTCAGACTTCCTCTGTCCTGCATTTGGCTTCATCTCTGACCCATGGAAAGAGAAATGTTGTCCTTCTTATGACTCCTTGGTCAATCCCATCAAAGCCTTGCCAGCTGACCCATGCTCTTCTCTCTCCCAGATGCCGACTGTTGCTTTTTCCTGTGCCTTGGTTTATTCTGAGCTACATCGCTTGAAAGAATGATCAAAGCTGAATGACCTCTACTGTTTTCTCTCAAATACTTTCTTCGATCACCTCCCTGGGTCCTCTCTTAAGTCAGAACAAAAGGTAACCAAAATGACATTTGCTCCTGGCATACGTAAGTGTCACAAACTGCAGCCTCTTGCAAAAAAAGTTCTAGGTTAAAGCCCTTGTAAATGCATTGAAAACATCTTTTCATCCCTAAAATAGATGTAGATTCTGAGGAAGAGGAGACTGCAGCCTGCCTGTCAGCGTAAGCATTTTCCCCTGGGCAGATGCCTTTTTCCCAGGGGAAACCATGAAACAAAACTGTGGTGGAAAACCGGCATGTTGACAGTCTCATTAATTAATCCTCTCCTAGAACAAATTCTTGGTAAATGCTGTAATGAGCCAGCTAAGCATGTCGTCTACAGAGGAAACAATAATAAAAAAAAATTAAAAAAAAAAGTCGCAAAACAGATCCTCTTGCAAAATCCTTGCCCAAGAACTCCAAACCTGCAATAATCTTTGGCTCACACCACAAGAAAAGGTACCTCTGGCTTTATCTTTCACCCAACACTTCCCTCACTGCCAAATATTTTAAAACCTCACAGCAATATGTCTCTCAGACTGACTGCAGGCCGGGGGGATGTGGAGGGGAGGCAGGAAAGTAAAGCAGTTCGGCCAGCAGATGCATAAATGCCATTTTTGCTCCATTTGTACATCAACCGCGGTCAAATTTCATCCCTGGAGCAAGACATGTTCTCCAGCTGTTTGCATCTAAGAGTTCCCCAGAGGAGAAACAAGGTGTTCTACCTGAGTGTTCATACACATGCTCTCAGCCACTATGCTTTTCAAAACCAAATATAAAACAAAACCCAGAGAGCAAGCCCCAGTCCACCAGGTGCGATCTACCTCATCACCTGGGGCAAATGGCTTCAGCACGTGCCATAGATATGACGGTCCCTGTTCCCAAGGTCTCACAGTTCAGAGGCTGTACATTAAGTGCCTTCCCCCTGCTTCTGCCTTCAACCACCAAAAAAAAAGGGAGGTACCTGTTTTTGTTCACTTCAACATGCCTCAGTGTATGCTGACAGTTGCTTCACTCGGTGTTGCCATTGGAAGGGACTGGCAATGCTGGGGCAGGCAAGGTGAGAATCGCATCAGATACATCAGGGAGTCAAACTGGAACCATATGGATAAATCATGAGAAAAATGGGGGATGAGTTTCATGGCTATTCAAGCTTGACCCTTAGCCCCTGCTTTCATTTCTCACAGTCCTGTTCTGCTCCAAAGCACCCTTCCAGCATAATTTTCCTTTTCCTTGCATGGGTTTGCTGTTCACTGTAATTCTTGCCATGTATTTCTCTGATGAGACTGACCAGTGCATCCTTGCAGAGGATTGTCATCACTGGACAGATGGAAGAACCGCAAGAAAGCAAGGAAATCTCATTCCACAGAACAGGACAAATAGCTGTAATGTTTTCTTTCCTTCTATTTTTTTGCTTACAAAACCTCAAAAGCAGCCAGGGAGCTGTTGCAAGAGACAGATGCTGCAGGGCAACACATTGCATCGCTGCAGCCACAAGCATCCATTGCTGACAGAAGCCAGACCTGGACAGTGCAAGTTAAACCCGATTGATATTAATGAATGGAAAATCAAGCCCTGCTTTAAGGAGACTTGAGGCAATGCTCACATAAACCCAAAAGAAATTTGCCTCCCTCTTGCTCTCTCTCCTTCCTTTGTTTTAGCTCCACTGGGACAGCAAAAGCAATATCCACATTTAGGAATAAGCTAACATAACCCCTTTTAGGTAGAAAATGCAATTACTTCTAAAATAATAATTAGGAAGAATGTCCAAGACCTGCTCCAACATCAGCTGGTACAAGCCAAATACTTCTGCTGGAGTAACACTTAGGTATTAGTCTAAACTTAAAATGAGGAACAGCACTGATTTCAGCATAATTGGACAGATGCCACTGACAGTAGATACAGTTAGCTGAACCTGCATTAGTCATAGCCTAAGAGCTAGAGGAAAGTTAGCTTAGACCTCCGGGATCCTGGCTTCCTACAGAAAAAGGGACATAGGCAGATGTACCCTCTTTAAATACTTTTTTACATCCAAACTGGAAAAATGCAACAGTGAATCACTCCCAGCCTCTCTCACCAGATCCTTTCAGCCACCACTTTCTAGGGCTGCCTGAAACATTTTAAGGGGAAGCAAAGCAATCAGAACAATTTTAAAAGTCACAAGGCACTGGAAGCCTGAAAATGCAGTGTCTCTGATGCATTTTTTTTTATTTTATTTTTTAATCTCTTTTAATAGAGTGGAAAGGACCTGGCAGAAGACTGTCCTCACAAGCTATGGGTGACCCTGCTCCACCAGGTGCAAGTTAGCTGCATGAATAGTATCTTTAGCTGAATTGTCCTATCTTGGGTGCCTAAATTCACACCATCAAGCCTCTGGAAGAGCCACAATGTGATCTCCCAAATCCCAAACCAGCATCACTGAACCATTCCCCCTACCTGGAGCTCATGTTCCTTTGTTCACATAAAACAAGTGGGCCAACCTGCCTGCTCCCTTCTCAACCCACCAGGCCTCCAGCAGAAGACACTGTCTCACCAGCCTCTCTCCCATTGTTCACATTAGTCTCTTTCAAACCATAAACACGAGATTTACTGCACAATATCCTACTCTATCATGAGCATTCACAGTGATAAGAAGGTTGGTCATACATGCAAGGTTGCAGTTTAGTTTAAGAGAACATTTTAGGAATTGGTTGCAGGGTGGAGAAGGAGAAACAGCTTCAGGATTCCACAGACTATCCTCTGGCCTCAAAAGATAAATTATTACTCTCCCATTGCCTTAAGATTTACCCCTTTAAAATTCACTGAGATTCTGAGGCAGCTCCAACTGCAACAGTTCCATTATTTAGCTATTAAAACACTGCTTTTAGCAAGTAGCCACTGGTCAGAAAAAAAGCAAGGGAATGTATGATCAGGAAAATGTTAACAAAAAACCCACTGGCCCCACATGTGAGAAGACAGCAAGTAAAGCCTCCAGCGTGCTGGCATTTGGCTCTTCCATGGTCCGTATGGTAACTTTTCTAGCAGAAGCCCTGCAGGGGATGAGACAAGTCAGGAAGCTGTACAAAGCAAGAGATTTTCACTGGCAACAAGGAGGAATGGCTCTATCGTACAAACCTGTCATTAAGTCCTTCAAATCCCAGCCCTGTGTGCCCAAATCTTAGCTGACAGGTGGTTGATTATAGTTTTCCTTCTGCCTTTATGAGAAAGTGATCTGTGCTCATGCAGTGAAGAAGTGCTGCAACTCCTAATGCAACCTTGCCTCCTTTTCACTGGGCTCCCGATAGCTGTCACAGCTCTGAAAACCCCCAAACTAGGGCCAGAATTGCAGGACACATCTTTGCCTTCTCCTTGTCCTAACGTATTGATGCATGACCTGTTCTCATTGCTACAGTTCTCCTTCCCTCTGCAAGAACCATCAGATTCATGTATGAAGGGCTTGAGGTAGCTTCTTATGTTGAAGAGCAAAAGCAAATTCAAGCTAACTTGGATTTACTCTTTCACCTCTATCATGTCCTGTTCAAAGAGTTTCCTGAATGGTGAAAAGCAAATACAAGGACTCCATGTAAAAGTTATAAAGAACCAGCAACACCTGCAAAAAGATGTTTGTGGTCCTTGAACAAGAGCTGTGTACATCACAGGCCCTTCCACTACCAGCTTTAATCTCATGACATAATTTCTCTAATTTTCTAGTCAAAGTCCTCTGTGGACAGACTAAATCAAAAGCTTTTGCAGAAGGAATGAAAAGACTAAAGCTGCCAAGAAAGAAAAAGCCTCCTGATTTGGTTGTTTGGGTTTTTTTCTGGTTTGATTTGCAGGTTACCGCCAGTTGTGGTGAGTGTCAGAAAGGCAATAGGGTAAGTTATACCAAAAACACTCCTTACACCAACTGCCATGACATATTCTGCACAGCTACAGGAGTAACACCTTGATGTGTCCTGCCCACAGGACACAATTCTTTTAACAAAGTAAAAAAATTTAACAAAGTACATTTTGCTGAGGCTCTGCTATCTTCAGCAGTGTCTGAACAGCAACGGAACTCATTTGATTGAGCTATTTGATTGAGTGAAGACTTGCACTCTGACACAAAAGCAATGAAAAAACAAGATACAGAATATTTTTCACAGAGGAAATAGGAAAGAGATAAAAAGAAACACTATTTGACCATGAAGACCATCAGCTGAGAAGCCAGAGAGGTGCCACAGGAGACTTAGGCTGTGTTCATGATGCTAGCATGCATGCCCTCGAGTTCGTCTCTCGGGAGGCGCTCCAGTGAAATCCATCACCTCAGGTTCATGTCTGAATCTGGACCTTTGCAGCTCTGTCTCCTGCTTAACCCACACATAATTCCAGCACAGCACTGTGAATTGAGAACATGTAGATGGACACCACCGAACATCAGAATTGCAGTCTTGAATAAGACAGGCTTCTAGAAATGACTGTTAATGACCTTAACTCTGGCTTTCATCAGGCACTGCACACCATGAGCAGAGTGACATGGACAAGTGTCACTGTTACCCTGAAACCAGAGTCCAAAACTCAGGTGGAATTTCCCAGCTTGATTTCCCAGTCCTTTGTGCCTTTCCATCCTGGCTGCACTCTCATTGCTTTCTTATCTCAACCAAAACTTGCTCACAATGTGCTGGACTCTGTAGTTGGATAATATCTATAAGATGAATTTCTAAATGTAGTCATGAATGAACAAGATATTACCTCCACCCTTTCAGAAAAAGAAAAATTGATTTCTATCATATTGTAACAAACAAAGGTGAGCTCAGTGGCAAAGGCACCTCTGGGGATTTACAGAGAGGCTGATCAGAGCTCAACAGAATCATGCCCCAAGGACAAGTGCGATGCAAAAGGCATCCAAAGGAGAGCATGGCGCTGCACTAACCTTGTCTAGTTGAGAACTTGTGCATTTCGCCCCCTCCTCGATGACCCCGCGGTCATGAATTTGGAGAAAAAGGCCCTCCTCATAGCACTTTTTCCACAAGACACAATTGCTGTTACTCCGAGGAGGCAGGGTGCTGTCTTCTGGTTATTTGTTGTGTTGCAGTCCCGGCCAATGGACTTCCAAGGAGAGAGAGGTACCTCCAGGAGACTGAAGTCATGGACCCTTGACACCTCCAACCTCACTGTTCTTAAAACAAAACATGTGCATTTCTAAGGGCAGAACCATGCCAATATGGAGCCATTTCCACAGGCGTTCAAATTCCCTCTGACTGCTGCAAAGCAGAGGTAGGAAATGGCAGAGTTTCAAGGCAATTAAATGATGCTGCAAAGCAGGCATGGGATGGGGAGAGATTATTTCTCAAAGCCCAAGGTCATTCTTCTGGTGTAAAATCAAAATTTGCTTCAAGGAAAGGAACAAGAGGTTTTAGGAGCTTTGACCCTTCCTCTCACTAGTGTGGGAAGACATAGACCTGAGTAGCTTTGTAATGAGGCAGCCTAAGACCCAGCTCTAACTTTTGCTGTGCCCTTGAGCAGCCTCTTACCCTCTGCCATATAAACCCAGCACCAAATGAGATTACACAGGAAGAGGTCCTTACAACTACCAGACACCTCCACCTGCCTGCCTTCCTTCTGTGCAAGGAAGTGGTCCTCCACTCTCCATCTGCAGCCATAGTTGCCCACGGACACATCTCACGTTGCAGGACAAGGCAGTGGCAGTCATGTCTAAGAAGGTTATCCTGGTCATTGCCTCTAAGTACGGCTGCCACTGGACAGCCCTCTCTTTGTGGCCAGATTCCTGCCCTTACACATTGGCTATTTCTCCCTATAATGACCTTTTAAGTACCTTCAGCCTACTTCAAGACAGTGCCATACCTCTTGCACACAATATTCAGCTTAACAACAGCC
This sequence comes from Apaloderma vittatum, assembly GCF_000703405.1. Classification (NCBI taxonomy): domain Eukaryota; kingdom Metazoa; phylum Chordata; class Aves; order Trogoniformes; family Trogonidae; genus Apaloderma; species Apaloderma vittatum. The sequence continues at coordinate 113,430 of NW_009705494.1, read as the reverse complement.
AGGAAATAATGAAAAGAAAATTTCCTCCTCCCCTTTCAGATTTTTTCAAACAAACAAACAACAAAAAACCATACAGCCCCACAATGGTTGCCATCTCCAGATGACCATTTTTATGTGCTTTGCAAAAGCTTCTTCCTCTTTTGTCCCTATTCCCAGAGCTGCAAGCTTGGGTAGACCAGATCCATCTCATAGGAGCATGGTTCTCATTGCTTCTTCATGGTCTGGCTGCTCCAAAAAATCCCAATTAGATGTTCACGGAAGGACAGAAAGGCAGGACTGTTCCCTTCTGAGGAAGTCCTGAGCAGAGTTGCAAGGGGATAACAATTCTGAGGGTGGAGGGGATTTGATTTTTAAGTGACTGTAGTTGTTCCAGAATAACGCCTTTGGAATTTTCACACCTGCTCCCCAGTGCCAATTACACTGCTCTCATTATTTTCTGCAGAGCCATGGATACCAGACACTTTCTTACTGCAATTACCAGTGAGTCAGGCTCTTGGCATCACTGTCATTGGCATCACATCAAACTCACCAAGTGTCCAGGACCTGCTGCACTCAGTGTTTGCTCACTCACATCCCAAACTAAGGTGGTCAAGGTTGGCATTTCCCTGTCACATTGGGGTACGAATGAAGAGCTGAGTGAATAAATACTCTGGATCCTCCAGGACTGGTTTTTTCTAATCTCTTGGCCTCAAGAAGCCCACATAAGTCTCTGTTCAAACTTGCTCCATATCTCAAATGAACTGCTCCCATCATATACGATCATCACCAACTGAACCTTCAGACTTTAAGCATGCAACAAAAGCAGGACTATAAAGGAAAGAGCTGGGCACATCAAACTGTGCCAGAGAGAGTGATGGTCAAAATACCATTTCACCCTTAAATGCCTAAGACACGTACACGCCTTTTCTTGCCCACCAATAACGATTACTACAAAGCACAGAAGTCTAATGGCAAATAATTGCCCAATTTGCCATGATTTCACATAAGATTTGGGCACATCCCTCCTCAGCCTCCTTTGAACATCCACCCTTGCGTTTGGCCTCTCGCCCTGGGGAGCACCGGAGCAGTTACCTTATCCTGCGCCACCGCCAGTTGCCTCTGGCTCCTTCCTGCTATGTGTCTCCTCTACCCCCTCACCCCTTTGTTGCAGCCTGACACTGCTCTCCAGCGCAGGTGAGAGGCTGTATGAACAACAGGGAGCAAGCTTGGGAGAATTATTTTTAAATCCATTAAGGGAGTCACCTAGAGTTTTATGGTGCTCTGGTTTTAAAGCTCAGGAGAGCCTGCATTTGATGTGGAACATAGAGCCCACAGGCATCATTTCACAGAGCGTTCACCTTTTACCCCATGCTGCCACGCCAGTTGCCAGTTATTTTGCTTTGCTTTGATGTCTCCTATGCTAACGCTGACTTCCACACTGGTGGAAGAAATCTCAAGAGACGCTCCGTTATGAAAACAAGACCCAGAGATACAGCTGATGTCTTAAGAACATAAACATCTTAAGATGAGCAGGGAAATTTTCAAACTTCAAGGGCTCTTCGGCTCTTCTACTTTTCAACTCACTGATTTCATTAGAAAGCAATTTTCAGCAATGTTAATTGTATGTTTTCCCTGAGCTGTGCAAAGTTATAGGCCAATTATTTCTCCTCCGCCCCTGTGATGCATGTGGATTTCTCCTCCGCCCCTGTGATGCATGTGGATTGCTGGGAAAAGGGTGAAGGAAGAAGCCAAATCTTTTTAACAAAGCAACAAATCAGCATCATTCCTTGAAGTCAATGAAAGAAAATTTATCAAAACATAAGCAAAGAAGTGTAGGGTAGAAGCAGTTTTATGCT